>NC_080786.1:115931005-116234035 GCF_028018385.1 Neofelis nebulosa
ACTCTTCATGGCGTGATTATCCAGGAGATACAAGTGTTTGTCTGACATAAAAAACTTGGCCCAGGTATCAACCATGTTAGATCCTGTATAGGCAAATTCTTAACAATTTCATGAGTTATCGTTTCAAAGAGAATGTAGAATGTAAAATCAATTTCTTAGACCTCATCTCTGTGACTGAAGGATAGGTCACAGAACCAGTTGTCAATCATTTTCCTCCCACATTCAACTTCTAGTTGAATGTTTACAAACAGCAAGGCTCAATAATGTCATCATTAATAATGTAAATTTAGTAGTTTTGTGTATTTTCTGTTTGAAATGTAAAGTGTGCAGTAAAAGTAATATCATATTTTTATCATAAAGCAATTGAAAAACTGTGTTCCTAGCAGTATGATGGAAAAGATCTGAAGATGATTCTAATATGAACAGCTCCTAGATAAATTGAAATAAGCATCATTTTATTGCATTGCTAAGTTCACAGTAAAGGAGAGATCAAGAGTCCTCATAAAGGAAGAAAGGAAGGAAAGGAGAGAGGAAATGGGGGGGGGCAAAGCAAGAAAGAGGAAGGGGAAAATGAAGGGGGAAGAAATAGTGAGTGGTACCAAGAATAATGGAACTCTTGAAACAAATGTTTTCAATTCTGTGGGATCAGAAAACTGACCCTTCGAAAACATCACGAGTGAGAGAAACTAAAGTTTTGTTTTCTATATTAAGTCAAAAACCATGAAGAGAACTATATTTGTCTCAGCTCCTTAGGAACAGTTTGGTTCCTACTTATTGCTATTTTAAATCCTTCCTATTCAGGGTTGAGATTTCTCAGTTTAGACCCTCAGAATACCCACAGATTAAATCCAACAAAATAAAACAAACAAGAAAAAATGCCACCATGAGTAAGGGTCAGAAAAAAAGACAGAAAATATTTAGATCATCGGGATTTTAGCTATCTGAAATTTTAATTTACAACATTAAAAAAGTATGCTTAATACACATAAAGAAATAAAAGAAGAAATATAAGTAATGGAGTAACAATATGTCATTAAAAATAATGAGGATTGTATGTATTAAATACTCATATATTTAGAGATGAATAATATAATCATGGAAAACAAAAATTAATTGATGGGATTAAAATAAGACTATAAATAAATAGCTGATGAGAGAATCACAAATCTGTAAAGCACCACAGAGAGATAAACAGATTGAAAATATTAAAGAGAGGGCAAAAGACACGGAGGAGAGATGTGGAGGTCTACATTACATCAAAGAAATGAAAATCATCATATAAACCTTTTGTAAGAATAGAGAATATCTTTATGTCAATGGAATTAGAGGTTTTCTTAAGATACACAAAGCTGACTCGTAAAAATTTCTTTTCTTCAAAGGACATCAAAAAGGAAGTGAGAAGACAAATGACAAAATGGGAGAAATTACTTGAAATAAATGTATTTGCAATGAGATTACATCCTAAGAATATAAGAAACTCCAACAAATTCATATGTAATAGAAAAATAATGTATTGGAGAATTTGACAAAGACTACAATAGGATACCAGTTTAAATCCATTAATTGGCAATAACCAGTTAAGACTGCAATGTGATGATTAGAGAAAAATATAGGAGATGGGTACTTTTGGTATACTTGAATTGGAATCAGTTCAGAAAACAATATAATATCACTGCTTAAAATTGAAAATGCAGATCCCCTCCCACCTTAGCAATTGCATTTCTGTGTCTGTACCATAGAGAAACTCTTACAGACATGTTATCTTTTTAAGAATGCACCTGGCCATCCTGCTTAAACTACCAAACAACAACTAAAAGGAAACATGAAAATGGAAGCAACTCAAGACTTTATCAAAAGATGGATAAGAAATAATGCTATACTCATATAATGGGGGACTTTACAAAATTAAATATTGATGATCCACATCTATATAAAACATCATAGATGAATAATAGACATTTAACGTTGACTAAAAAAAGCAAGTCACATAGGATAGTTTAGACTTAGATACCATTTCCTGAGGCTCAAAAAAAAAAAAAAAAAAAAAAAGAAAAACTACCTTTTGTTTTAGATTCATATATATTTGTCATTGAGGTGCAGACAGAAACAGAAACATCTCTCTTTGTAAGGGCAGAAAGAGATTCATATAGGGGATTAAAAGCTGACAGAATGCCTTGAAGGGTGGGGAAGCAAAGGGCAGGAAAAACTTCATTGACCAGAATATCAGGAGGCTGAAGAAAATTCTGGAAAATACTTAGTATTCTCATTGGCTGGTAGCCATACCAAGGAGATGATTAATATTAGAATACTTATATGCAGTTAAAAATCCTCCTCTTTGGACATTGATGGGGTTTCCTTCTGCCTTCTAAATATACATGCTTCTCAATATCACAGTCTAACCAAAAATTCTGTTGGCCGTTGTGGCAAGAAACATGGTTCTAGGCTTCTTTCTGATGAGGCAGGCAACATATGAGAAGATAAAGTTGATGCTGTGTTGTAAAAAGATATGCTGCACAACAATAGTAAATATAGTTTTCTTTTTTTTTTTAAAGCGGTGATAAGTACAAAATTCAGGATATTTGTTACATCCGTGTAGCAGAGGGATAGGGAATTGGGGGAATACACATATATAAGCATAGGCATTGGTAAAGTTCTAGTATTTGAGTTTGCTGGTGACAGTTTCCGTTTTAACAAATAAAATGCTAATTATAAAATTTGAAAGATTGCAAGAATATTTTATTTAAATATTCAAAACCCAAACTATGTATTATTAGCACATGGACTTAATTTACTGCAGCGAAAATGTTTATAAGTTGCATCAGCACATATTTTAACAACATAAATGCTTTGATCTATTATATATGAATATATTAAGTATTGCTTAAAAAAATAACTTACTCAAGTTCAAAGATGACCAAATAAATCACATTTGTTTTTACTCTGTTAAAATATATTAATCATTCTATTTTCCTTATCTGACTTAGTTGGGGTTTTTTTTGGGGGGAGGGGTGGGGTGGAGTGGAGAACTGATTATACCTAGAAACAAAGAAAGATTGTTCTTAGAAAAAATCCCAGAAAAGAGCAGTTAGCAGATTTAATACATGGATTTAGGCATTAATCAAATTTTTCACAATAATATTATTTGCTTATAATAAATTTGTTTATAAGTTTTCCTTTAGCCTATGTAAGATACCTCCTTACTCCCTTCAATCAGCAGCCATAGAACTTATTTTTACCATGTTGCTATTCCAAAATTGCCTAGAGATTAAAAAAAAAAAAAGTTTCCCTAACCTAGACCAAAGCTCTATGTTGTAAAATAATATTAACTAATATATTAAGAGACACCCTGAAAGAATAAAATGAGGCTTACTATAAAACTAATCAGTACAGAATAATAATTATAGTATATAATTATCTTAAAACACCTTCTGAGTATAAAAATAATTATTTCAATGAATCCAAAGGGGAAAAAAGCAAATGTGTGGTCATTTTGAGATAATGAGACATAGATAGACAGATTGTCATTGTTTATTTGTTTTTTTATATTTATTTATTTGTTTTGAGAGAGAGAGAGAGGAAGAGAATCCCAAGCAGCCTCCACACTATCAGCCCAGATCCCGAAGTGGGGAAGCAGGGCTATCTCACAAACCATAAGATCGTGACCTGAGCCAAAATCAAGAGTCAGATGCTTAACTGACTGAGCCACCCAGGCGCCTCTGTCATTGTTTCTAAATGAAAATAAACAGTATTTCAAACTCACAGTAATAGTCCTGATTCTGTTTTTATATCAGGTAAACTAGTAGTATATATACTTATATATATGAGATGTTTATTAAATTACTTCAATGAAAGCTTTCCAGAAGTCCTTATGTCTCTTATGTCTAGAACACAGTGTTATATAGCAAAGGTCTTCATTCTTTTAATACATATATATATATATATATATATATATATATATATATATATTTTCATTAAAATAGGCATCTGAAAGAAAAGGATTTTACTAGCCAAGAAAAAATATTCTAAGTTCAATTCATTTGAAAAGATAATTACTGAATATATGTATATACACTGAATATGTGAGTACACACACACACACACACACACACACACACACACAGTTTGTTTACCTGAAAAAGGTAACCCAGTATTTTATCTTTTAAAAAAGGACACATTTTGTAGTGGAAAAAAGAAAAAAAAAGGATAAATGAGTTGGTAGAACAACAGCTACTGCATAGGTCTTCTCTGTTCATTCCTCATGCTGAGTCCTTTACATTTGCTGAACAAATAGCCAATTGTCGGTGGCGAGAGTAGAGCTATTCAACTGTGCCAGCTACTACCACCTGCTGCAACTAATTAACTGTGATTGTAAGGTAGTAAAGAGGTGGCAGCATTATCATAACCACCTGAAATTCTTGGTTTGAGAGAGTGCCCAGAATCCTAGGGCATTCAACCAACAAAGACAAATTGTTCAACTCTAACAGAAGGTCTCTGAAGTTACTTATTTAGACTTGCTTTTTTTCTTTTACGGTGTTTATGGTTTTTGGCTACTTATAGTATCAGGTAAAGTAGTGAATCGATATAGTTCATCTGATATCCGATAATTCAAATCAGCACGGAAATCAAATCAACTGCTATTATCCAGCTGAATAGATTTCATTTCTTCCCATAAAAATATTTCATTTATCCTGAAAGATAGAACATGGCTTTTAAAGGAGAAATTAGTCTCCCAAAGTGATTTGCGTTGCAAGATTTATCCAAAATTTTCAATGTCTCGCCAAACGGTTCTAAATGAGTAAGTGTACTGATAAACCTCAGTTGTTACAGAAAACGTTATTAATCCCTCAAAATGTAAAGCAGAGCCCATCAAAAGCAGTGCAATCAATTACTTCACCAACATTATCTGATGTGACTTATTGGCACTGAAAATAGAGTCCTCAGAGAAATATAAAATGGAAATACTCCAGAAATGGCAATTAGGCTTGCAGTCTTCCAGTCAATTCTCTCTCCCTCTGTGTGTGGAACTATAATTAATACTTGTAATGTCTGAGTGTGGGATTGCCAATGCAACATTAGGGAATATAAATGGATAAAAAGATAAGGGTATTAAGGAAATCATTTTATAAATTCAGGAAAAAAAATTACCGAACAAAATATTTAAAGTGTGGGACCAAAGAGTTTGTTGTTTGTTTGTTCATTTATTTATCTAGTGAGAAAGAGTGAGCATGGAGAGGCAGAGAGAGAGAATCCCAAGCAGGCTCCGTGTTGTCAATCCAGAGCCCAGTGTGGGATCCATCTCACTGTGAGATCATGACATGAGCCCAAAGCAAGAGTCAGGTGCTTAACTCACTGAGCCACCAAGGCACCCCACCAAAGAGTTTTTTTAAACCTAAATTATTCAGCTAATCGCCCTGATTGTGGGCAATTGTCTATACTGGGAAGGCTACTGCCTTTTTTAGCAAATTGATTAGCAGTTGTTTTTTATAATCAATTCCAGAGTCAAGTCCTTTGTCAGATATATGACCTGCAAATATTTTTTTCCATTCTGTGGTTTTAATCTTGATAAAGACTAAATTGTTCTTTTAACCACCATACCTTGTGTATCATATCTAAAAAGTATTTTCCAAACCCGTGGGTAAAAGTAGTTTCCAAACTTCTAGAAGTTTTATAGTTTTAAGTTTTACATTTCGATCTGTGATCCATTTTAAGCTAAATTTGCCTATGGTGTGAAGTATGTATCAAATATTTTTGTTGCTGTTGTTAGAAATGGATATCTGATCATTCCAGTACCATTGCTTGAAAAAAAAACTTTCTTCACTTCAGTTGCTTTGCGTGTTTGTCACAAATCAGTTACCTATGTACTTTTGGGTTTATTTCTAGATTCTATTCAATCATCAATGTATTTTCCTTTATGACAATTCCCCAATAAGTGATTACTGTAGCTTTAAAATAGTCTTAAAACAAGATAACGTTAAGTCCTCCAATCTTATTCTGTCTCAGAATTTTGGCTTTTTTGATTTCCAGAAGAAATCTAGAATTAGATTTAGAATTTTTACGAAATTGTGTAAATATTCGGACTTTGAATTTATTGAATCTATCGATCAGTTGTGAGAAAACTGTCAGTGACGTTGGAGGCTATACGGAACTTATTCAAATCTGTCTATTCATGTAAATTTTTAAAATCACTTTCAAAGGTTGTTTATAAATGTCCACTAATGTTGAACATATACACAATATGTGATTCAGCAATTTCAAACTTCATACCCAACAGCATTGTGTAAATCTGTGTTAAAAGACACTTAGAAGAAAGTTAATATCAGCATCTTTGCATTAGTCAAAACAATAAAAACAAGAATAAATTCATAAATTGAGATAAAAGGTCAGCACACAGCAAAATAAATGCACCACTCTACCTACAATATTATGTATGAATCTCCAATTAATTAAACAAACGTTACTTAAAAGAAATTAGATATTAAAAGCACATCATGTGATTTCTTGTAGTAGAAACATGTTTAACCTTAAAATTATATTTCTCAAATAACATTCTTTTTTCTTTTCAGTTTTCAATACAGTGTTATTGCATAACAGGGGAGTGTATCTATGGGAAGGAGGGAAAGGATAATGACTGGAAGGAGAAGGAGGAGGGCCTGTGGTTGTTAGTTACATTAACCTATCTCTTGTTTCTTATATTGTGCTTCACAGTATAAACAAGAGGTTTTTTTTTCTGATGTACAGTGATACAGTCTTAAAGAAAACTATATTTCAGAATGTTTATTAAATACTGCGTAGTTACAATATAAAATTAGTTCTGAGTGAGAGAATTTATTTCAGCGATAATCAATGAACATCAATATATTTATAACATAGTTATAAATCAATTTTTATTGATTTATAAATATATGATCAATATTTATTGATCATAAAATCAATATAATTTATAACATAGTTCCCTAATATTCAGGGTCGATCCTAGATTCTTTTTAGCTCTGGTTAAAGACAAGAGCATTTTCAGGGGGAAAAAAAGTGACGAAAGAAAATCAGAGATACCCTTGACCTCCATTATATTTAATTTACAATCTACCTAAACAAAATGTTGATCTCAAAAAACAAACAAAGAAAAAAAACTGCAAAATCCCAAACTTTGTAATTAGAGCCTAAAGTTGGTAATATAAGCAATTGGATAGAAAGATCAATGATGAATACAAATACGCTTACAGCAAGATATTTTTTTATAAACTAATTTAGAGGTAAGGACTGAAAGCTTATGCTAAATGCCATTTTAAAAATTGCAATTTATTGAGGCACTTGGGTGGCTGAGTTGGCTAAGCATCCAACTTCAGCTCAGGTCATGATTTTACAGTTCGTGAGTTCAAGCCCCCCATTGGGCTCTGTGCTGACAGCTCAGAGTCTGGAGTCTGCTTCAGATTCTTTGTCTCCCTCTCTCTGTCCTTCCCCTACATGCCCTCTGTCTGTCTGTCTCTCTCTCTCAAAAATAAAATAAACATTAAAAAGTTTAAAAATTGAAATTTATTTTATGGAGAATTCCACAAACTTATGTTATGAAAAAGGATAGAAAAAATGTGTACTGCATAACATGTTAATTTATGGATAACTGGTATCATATTTTATACCATAAATAACATATCCTACCATATACCATGCACTACTAGAAACATAAAAATATTATGGAAATTAATTTTTAAAAACAAATGCATATTTAGGTATGTGGGCCCACAAATAACTTTATGGACAGAAAGTCATACTATATGACTCTACTTTTAAAGGAAGATGATGCTTAATAATAATTCTTATCCTTACAGGACATTCTACAACTCTTCTATGATTTACTTATTACTGGATTAAAATAACTAACTTCATGAGCAAGAAGTTATATTTCACTGATACTTATTTAAAAATGGAAATCTACGTAGGTGAACATCACATACTTAATGATTGTATAAATATTAATGCTGTTTCATACTGCACACTATAGAGGAACATAAATGAGGTGAAGGTGTATTGTCTAATATTGAAACTTAAATAACTTTAACTAGAATTTAAATTCTTCATGCAAGAAAGAGAAATGGACATTTGTGGAAGTATTCCCCATTAGCTCTTTGTTGATGGTATTCATGTGACATGTTTTTTCACACCTCTGAAATCTCATACAGTTCAAGTCTCCTTAAACACACTAATAGCAAGAACATATCTATTAAAAATAAATAAATAAATAAATAAATAAATAAATAAATAAATAAATTTCAAGTACCACTTAACTGATTTTTTTTTGTGAAAAGCAATTTATAAAACAAAACCCATTAAAACAAAACAATGTGAGCTGCTTTTCAATAGACATTGTAATGCCATTTGATTTATAGTTTTAAGAAAGAAATGAATGCCATAAAGAGTCTACCAGTTAAAAAAATAGTTATGCTACATTTGTACTTTGCAAAGCATAGAGTTTTAATTACTTGGCATGGATTTGAGGTGGGTTGACTGAAAAATGTGGTTATTTGGTGGTGATTAGGTGAAAACTATGTGTCTTTAAGGTAATGGATGGTGGATCTAAGACTTCAAAAAGTCTTTAAGGGATAGAAAATAATGCCTCTGCCCTATTAATAAGAAGCTTGCTCCTATGAGGGAAACACCATATGCTCCATTGAAATAAGTAGGAATAAGGTCTGTCTGAATGTAATCTATGTAAAGTCATTCAGAGAAATTAGCATGGAACTGGTCCAGAGAATAGACAACTGAAAGAAAGGGGGAGCCCTATCCAGCAATGCCAGGTAGAATAAAAAGAATGCCACTGTTGAGTTAATTTTCTTTTTTTTTTTTTCAGATTAGTTCATACAAGTCCGTTATCCTAGCTCACTCAAGTCTTCTAATTATATTCACAGGAGGAAAGAAGCTAAAATGGTAATTTATGATGGTGTGAAACTTTTTCAAAAGTCTAACAGGGTTATAGTGTACAGAAAATTAAAACAAAATTTCCTTTGCCCTGTGTTAAAATTCTTGTTCATATGATCTGACATTATAAAATGAAAGTAAAACCTTTGGGAGGAGAAATTAATTACACATTTCTTCCTAAGCCTTTCCTGTCAGATATCTTCCTATTATCATGTATGTTATTAGTTTTTAGGCATTTTATGACAAATTTGCTATCACTCTTTCTTCTAGAAAGATGGCTTCTGGGTACCATGTTTAACTCATAAGCACTCTAAAGTTTCACTTGTGGTATTTTTGGTACAGCTTATAATAAAATCATTTACCCTCTGAGAACAACTATAGCTAGATAAAGTGGGGGAAATATTTTTGAAGGCATCTGAGAATTTGTGTGACAGATTTTGAGAGATCATGATCCTTGAAGAAAGGAAAGTTCATGGAGATAAACCCAAACATTGTACATGCATGTATATTCCTGGAGTAATTTAGCAACTCTAATGTGGGATGGTAATAAAAAGAAAAGCACACTGTTTTTCTTTTACTCTCACATTCCACTTCTGACACTTGATTGTGTGTGTGTGTGTGTGTGTGTGTGTGTGTGTGTGTGTTTTCCCACACTGACCAATTCTGCAACACCAGCTGGGTGTCCCATAATTCAGCTCAATTGTGACACTAACCAGAGTTAGTTTGAACCCAAGAGTTAAAACTCAGTCCCACCAGACTATTAGCTCCACCTCAGATCCAGTTGAAAGTAATTTGTCTCCAGGTTATGCACAACTTCTGTCCCACATGTTTACAGGTCAGAGGTTCCCACAACCTCCTCCTCAGGCTCTATAACCTGCTGGAGTAGCTCACAGAGCTCACAGAACCGAGGAAAACAGTTTACTTACTATTGCCAATTTATTACAAAGGAATTATTGTATTATTATAAAAAATACAGGTGAAAAATCAGATGAAGAGATACATAGGGCGAGATCTGGAAAGGTTCCAAACACAGGAGCTTCTGTCCCTGTGGATTTGGGTTGCATTACTGTCCCAGTAACTCTCTGAACACCATACCTGAGGATTTTTATGGAGGCTTTACCATGTAGGCATGATGCATTGTTAATTCATTTTACAGCCCCTCTCCCCTCCTGGAGGATGGGGTAGGGCTGAAGGTTATAGCCCTACAGTTGCAGCTTGATCTTTCTAGTGAGAAGCTCCATTCAATAGTTGTCTTATTAGGAAAAAAAAAAAAAAAGGTATTCCTATCACCCAAGAAATTCCAAGGGTTTTTGAACATCCATAACAGGAACCCAGGTCAAAGACCAAGTATTAGCAGAAACCAGGAGCGGAGACCAAATATATATCTCTTGTTGTTTCACAGCCATGACACCTACTTAGAGGCAAACAGGATTTTTAGGGTCAAGATTCTAGTGAATAGGAGGTACAGACCATTAAACCCAATTCTCTGCATTTATTTCCTCACAAATATTTGTGATTCCTAAGTTGCTCATGATGAAAACCTAAAAAGACCAGCAGAAAGTGACAGAAAGCCTGAGTGGAGCTTTTGCTGATCTTATAGTGTGGAAGAAAAAAAAACGGACAAGTAAAATAATGGTCCTAGTAAAATTCACCAGCTCTCAGATGGGACCTCTCAAGATCTACACCCTGAAATTGAGCTAAAGTCAGAGGTAGAACAAACCTTATAATGGTTGACACCTTGACTGAGGTCATCTTAGTTCCTGAATGGATCGAGGAGATCTCTTCCTACTGTAGCTGCCTGACAGAGAACATTATGAAAAAGAAAAACATATCAATCATCCAGAGCTTCTGTCGTCATTGTAGAATATTTGGCATTCCACAAAAATTACTAGGTATACTAAGGAAAAGAACCAGGAAAAAATAAGAACATTAACATTTTTTTTAATTAAAAAAAAACAAAACAGTGCAGTATGGATCATATTTTCCAATGGGAAAACTTTCAACAATTAGAGGTGCAATTCCTGACTTAGGCCTGATGGTGGTGTAAAATAAAGTATAGAAATTAAAATAATATATAATAATAAACAGTAAAATTGTATTCCAAACCTTGAAATATGCACCTTCTGATATTCAGTATATGTCTGATAAATGTTGAATATGATGAAATGTAGCCCTAATATACACTCAAAATTTATTCAATATGGGGCTCCTGGGTGGCTCAGTAGATTGAGCATCCAACGCATGATTTTGGCTCAGGTCATGATCACAGCGTCATGGGACTGAGCCCAGCATTGGGTTCCATGCTGAGTGTGGACCCTGCTTAAGATTCTCTCTCTCTCTCTCTCTCTCTCTGCCCCTCTCCCCGACTTGCAAGTGCTCTCTCCCTCTCTCTAATAAAATATATTCTATATATATATATATATATATATATATATATATACTCAATATATTACATTGCAACTCCATGTTTTATCACAAATTTTACCTTAAACAAAGTGTATCTATAATATATATTAACATAATTAATTCTATGAAGTTACATTTTAACTTTAAAATATTAACGTATAATTCATAAATATATATTAAAATAGTCATTTTGTGTGATGTTTGATGAGTTTTGAAAAATATATACAATCGTGTAAGCACTATCTTAATCAAGATATACAATATTTTAATTGGATCAAATATTTATTTTTGTTTTGTTGTAGAGAGAGAGAGAGAGAGAGAGAGAGCACAAGCAGGGTAGAGGGGCAGAGGGAGAGAGACAGAGACAGAGACAGAGAATCTTAAACAGACTCCATTCAGAGCCCCAAGTGAATCTCATCAGAAGGCTTGATCTCATGACTAGGAGATCATGACCTGAGCCTAAATCAAGATTCGGAAGCTTAATTTGAGCCACCCAGGTGCCCCAAATTGATTCAAATATTTTGTAGTTCCCTAACCATCTGCAAATCCAGGTAAACACTGATCTTCTTTGTCACTATAGATTAATTTTGTTTCTTCTAAAATTTCATATAAATGAAATTATATAGGTATATCCTTTGGGGTCTGGCATCTTTCCTTATTAAGATGCTATCTATGTTCCATCTATGGTTCATCCATATTTTTGTGTGCATCATTTATATTACTAAGTATATACCACAATTTGTTTATACATTTATGTTGATGAATATTTAATTGTTTCAGTTTTGGGCTCCTGTGAATAAGCCTGCTGTGTGTATAGTATACAAGATTCTATGTGAACACGTTTTCATTTCTCTAGAGAAGTACCTAGGGGAAAAATTACTGGGTTTTATGGTGAGTGTACATTAATCTTTGTAAGAAATTGCCAAACTGTTTTCCAAAGTGGCTGTGTCGTCTTATTCTCCCACCAACAAAGTATAAGGAGTCCAGTTTCTCCACACTGTCACTAAGGGTTACTAATATTGGTCGTTTAATTTTGGCCATTATGGGGATGTGTTACAACCGTTCATTGTGTTCTTATTTTTATTTCTCTGATGACTAAAATGTAGAGTAGCTATTTAAATGCTTGCTGGCAATTTGTAGATCAGATTTGGAAAATTGTCCACATCTTTTGCCAATTACAAAATCTGGATTGTTTTCCTATTATGGAATTGTAAATGCTTTTCATATATTCTGGGTATCAGTTTTTTGTCAGGTAGATATGTAGGGGTATATTTGCTGTTTTCTTTTAGTTTGTGACTTGCTTAGAACCCAATTTACATTTTTAAGTTTTTATAATTCCTTTTAATTTTAGAATTAGTGCTTTTTATGTTCTATCTAAAAATTGTTTGTAATCTCAAGGTCATAATGGAGCATTCCTATGTTTTCCTCTAATTTGTTTTATAGTTTTAGCCTCGTTGTTAAATCTGATATCCATTTTAAGTTAACTTTTGGGGAATATTACCTAATTATGCTTGCCTTCTATTCCCTAGAGTGTTTTCTTTATATGCCTTTATTTTAAAATGGGTGTTCAATTTGAATTTCTCAGCCTGCTTGCTTTTCCTAATAGTAAATTTAACCTGTAGTGGTTAGAAAAATTCAGCGCCATTACAATGATCCGATAACAGAATATTTCATAACTCTCCATATGATAAATGTTTATCACACATGAAAATGCTGATAATGAAGACGAAGTGATGAACACATTTTTTTTTTTTGCAAATGAAAACGTTAGAAAATCAAATGTCTGATCTCTTTCCCACATTGTATTTTTTCAATATATTCACAACTGCAAATGACTATAATTAATATGACTACAATCAGGTCAAATCAGGTCAAACAAATAACAAATCATTTGAAAATCATGATTTCTCAGCTTTCCTTGTAAATTTTTTTTAATGTTTATTTATTTGTGAGAGAGAGACAGAGTGTGAGTGGGGGAGAGGCAGAAAGAGGGAGACACAATCCAAAGCAGGCTCCAGGCTCTGAGCTGTCAGCACAGAGCCCAACACAGGGCTCAAACTCATAACTTTGAGATCATAACCTGAGCCAAAGTTGGCTGCTTACCCACTGAACCACCCAGGAGCCCCTCCTCAGCTTTCCCTGTAATTGAGAAGTAGTGCTTAGATACTATGCCCTTTAGGGTACACTGAACTTTACTAGAAAACCCCGAGTGCAATTGTAAAACATTGGTACTGATTTTTTAAAAGTAAATTTTGACTTACCATTACAGAATGCTGACCACGTGCTAACTACCTGGATCCACAGGCATTAATTAGGTAAATAAAAATAAAAAGTTTGGTGAATTGTTTGACAATACGACCATTACTGAGAAAGGAAATATCTATGCTGCTGAGAATCTACTAATAGAGAGAAAGACTTTAGTTTCAATGAGTAAGACGTATTTGCAAAATTTCAAACTATGAAATCAATTGCAAAATGCCTTTTCTGTGTAGCATTTCAGTCCAATAATACATCACTCAGAATATCACTAATTTACAACTCTCTGGGGCATGTAACATATTGGAAGTCCTTTCTGATCAATGCTAAGAATACCACTGTTTACTTAAAAGCCATACTAGCAATGATTTTCCTTTGCTTGCCACTTTGATATCTTTCAAATATACGATCCAGTTGTATTTATCAGCAACGTGTTATAAAATTCTAACCGCCAGTATTGTGGACACTGCATGTTCTTTAAAAGTAACTAATGCAGGATGTATATTGAGAGAAAAACAAACATAATTTGCATTATTTACTCTAATTCTATATGCAGAAGAGGGAAACAGCAAAGATCTGTCAATTATGTGTCTGACTTGATATCCATTATAAAATGAGAATTTAAGTTAAACATATAATTGCATCATTTTCCTGATCACACCAATGATTATATTAATCATTCATATAACCATCCTTCTGCTTTATCTACACTTTAAAGAGAGAGCCAGGGTTTTTATTTCCTGAATCTAAAGGTCCAGCGTTGTCTTTTACAATCCTAGGCTTGTGGAAGATTAAAGTTTTTTCCTGAGGTCTTGTAGTAAAGCAAACATCAGTGTGGATAATTTATATTTTGCAGTAATTCATTTCATTCTGCTCATATACATACTTCATCCATATTTCCTTTTCTTATATTTTATTGTCCTAATTTGCATAAGAGATAAGATTTAATGCATTTTCCTGTTATGTCTGTTTATTATTTAAATCCAATTTCAGTGTTTTATTAACATTTCAATTTGGAAATCAGAAATACTCCCTAGTATACACGATGGAAAGGACATTAAAATAATTATTAATCATCAGAATTAGACATAAAATTTATAAAATCATTATAATCCCTAAACGTAATACCATTTTTCATTTATTGAATACCCATGCCTAGAACTTTGCTAATTGCTTCTCATATATTATCTCATTCAATATTTACAAAACCTCAAGATAGTCATTTTTACCGTTTTATAAGTAAATTTCAAATGTTTTCAAATAGTTAAATAAATTGCCCAAGGTTACAGATATTCAGTTTGTAATTCAAAACTCTCTATTAATTAAACATTTTGTTAAATATTATATTAAATTATATTAATTCCACAACTATAGAGAATTATGTTTCTGTATAACTTCCTTTGATTTTTTTAAAGTACAAAATACAAATATTAACATTATTTCCTACAAGTGAATAAGAATCAACTTACCCTTCCTTAATATTTTTGTGTTGGAATTGGGAATTTTTAACCGAAAAACAAAAACAATAGAATTTTACTCAAAGAAAAGTGTTAAACTACATGACAACAGTAAATAATAAAAGTAGATTCTTTTTTTAAGTTTCTTTATTTTTGAGAGAGTGAGCAAGCCGGGCAGGAGCAGACCGAGAGGGGGAAAGAGAATCCCAAGCAGGCTCTGCATTGTCAGCACAGAGCCTGCCACAGGACTCGAACTCACAAACAGGGAGATCATGCCCTGAGTCCAAATCAAGAGTCAGATGCTTGACTGACTGAGTCACCCGGGGTTGCCTTATAAGAGTAGATTCTTGATACAAAAATACAAAGTGTATCATCTCTGACTCCTGTGACACTCTGTTCCCAGTATTTAAGAGGAGGACTAAGGTTTGACTTCAAAGGAGGGAATTTACTATGTGGATTTCCGAATAATTTTGTAAGAAAGTTGGCTCATCCCTAAACGCAGAGTAGTTGTGTGGAGGGATACAAATGCTGAAAAAGAAACTTATTTAGAGCATGTCTTATTTAAAAACTTAGAGTTTTAGGGGGAACTATCAACAGGCATGAAACACTTCTCATGTCACCTACATCATCGTTTATAACAATGCAAACCTGGTGAAGAAAGATGTGGAAGACAGCTCCACTGATACTTTAGGACAGAGTGAAGCCAGTAGCCTCTAACAACAGTGATGAAAAACAATTACAGAGCATGTGTATTTCCATAGAGTGAAATCTAATACACAAAGACTGAAAAAAGAGCTAAGGTAATAAGAAAGAAAATCATAGCATGATAAAATTTCTCAACAAAGTTAAAATTGCAAAAAAAAAATTACTTTTAGGGGAAAGGAAAAAATAATAATAGACAGCATTAAAGAACGTAGGTATTTTTTTCTGGAAAATATTAAGATGATTTGTTTTCTATTTCTGTATGTAGTCAAAGAATTTTCACCTTTTATTTGGCCTTAAAATTAATTTATGGACATTATCACAACATAAATCATAGAATACTTGCTTTAAGTAAATAGATTCCCATATAGTTGCCACAAGATCCTTCTAGAGATTAGTTCAATGTAGGTGACAATTAAACCCCTAGAGAATAAACCAATTTAAAAAAACTCATTAAAGAAAAAACTCAGGATAAACATACTACATATTCAAGTGGAAATCTATGTTATTTGTCTTATCTGAAGGTAGTCCAAAGCAATTTGCTCTCAACATACATACTCTTTTTGGATTGCAACATTAAACTGAAGTTCAGTTTAATCTTTTTTATTATGATCTAGTTATTATGTTAAATGCTCTGATTCTTAAAGATGTGCATATCTTTTATCAAGGCTGTATTTATTCACTTTTCTCAGAGTTTAGGTCCTCTCCTCCCTTTATGCTCTTTTTACCTTTTGTTCGGATCAGATCATTTTGTTCTCAGTCAAATCAGAGACATCATCTTCTATGTGTGAGCCTCTGCCTTGAATAGCCTAGGTATTTACAGTGCAAATTTTCAAAACTTCCTATTTTCCTAATGTCTCAACAATCCCACAAACAGGCTGTGAAGACCCTGCCCGGGTGATCAGGTGCACCAGTGTGATAAGGCTGGTCCCTGCCACAAGTTCCCCTTCTTGCCCCTCCCTGCCTGTGACCTGGTGATACTCAAACATGTCAGTGAAATCTCCTCCTATCTCTTGTTGGTATATTGAACGGTGACCACCCAGCCAGTAAAGACCCTGCCCACAGATTCTTAATTTTTCTCTCCTTTCTCTCTGGGCTCCGCACCTTCCTTGCTGAGTCACTCCAGCTGCCCCTCCTTGGCACACCGTGCCCTCCTCTTCTAGATCTGTGCCATAGTAAATCTCTTCCACTGCCATAAGACTTTCCATGATGTGATTCTATCTTTGTACCTGATTAATCATCAAAAAAGCCCACCCTTTGTAGGGACATAATTATTCCTTACATCAGAGTATTCCTGACTAACACAGTAATAATTTCACCTCCAAAAAGTGATACTAATTTTATACAATTTATAATAGAGACACTAAAATAGACTCTTAAATATAGGGAACAAACTCTAGTTACCAGAGGGAGGTGGATAGGGATTGGGTGAAAAGGTGAAGGGGATTAAGATTACACTTATCATGTTGAGCACTTAGTAATGTATAAAACTGTTGAGTCACTATATTGTATACCTGAAACTAATATAACACTGTATGCGAATTATTCTAGAATTAAACAAGTAATAATGAAAATAGAGACTTATGCTTTTTCTTTTATGAGTGCCCATCTAAAATATTAGACTTTTAAAATATGTTCTTAAAGATGCCAGTGTTGACATACATTTTTATATCTACCTCTCTTGAGGCTGCATTAAAATTTTACTAAAGGGACTTCAAAATGTTTTTTTTTTTAATGTTTTTATTTATTTTTGAGACAGAGAGAGACAGAGCATGAGCAGGGGAGGGGCAGAAAGAGAGGGAGACACAGAATCTGAAGCAGGCTCCAGGCTCTGAGCTGTCAGCACAGAGCCCGACGTGGGGCTCGAACTCACAGACCGCGAGATCATGACCTGAGCCGAAGTCGGACGCTTAACCGACTGAGCCACCCAGGCGCCCCTAAAGGGACTTTAAATTACAAGGAAAATTAAAACGAATAATGAAAACATAAACTACATTTTGGAAGTGGGTTAAGAGCATGTAAAATTTTGCAGACCCAAATTGAAATTCCAAAATGAAATTTCAGCCAGAATCAAACTGATTGTGCCTCAGAACCCCAGAAAGGCACGGGAATTAGGTCTTTCATTAAAAGGTAGATGTGGGGCTGAAAAGGTAGGATGGGAGTATTCTGTATCTTTTTGCACTGTCTGATGATTCCCATCTCTTGCTCCTACAAAATATTGCATATTTCTTTTACTGGGAGGGGGAAACTGGGAGCATGAACTCCAGAAATGAAGCTTGCTGTGGGGTGGAAAGAGTTTCATTAAAAATACTGAGATTAAGTGAAAGCTTATATGTACTGAACAGTGAGAGTCCTAGCAGTTTAACCCTCTAAGCTCTGCCAGTGTGACCACTAGGTGGATAGCAGTCAGAATTCAATTAGAGAAGCTATTCATTCAGTATATATCACAATTCAGTCACTTTTCCCCTTCGGTCCACTGCCCATCTGTTGACACCTCCTCTCTCTCCTAGTGGCTCACTTGTAATGGCCACATCAATGAGTTTCATGTTGTCACTTTGGGTTGGGTTGGGCCCGTGAGCATCCCAGGTACAGTGTCAGAGAAAGTAAAGAGAGAATGAGGTCGAGCTTCTTATTTGCTCATCTCCCTCCCTGCAGAATCACTCTTGTATGATGGCCTCATGGCTTATCTCCACCCCTCTTTCTGACACAATTCTGCTACCACTCCTTTCCCTCCTATTTTTTTTATTTTTTTTTTTGGCCAAGGATGGTTGAGAGCTTGCCTATTTATAATCTCCAGGTTAAGGTATCATCCTTTGTGTAGTGCAACTAGGCACACACACCTTTAAATATTCCTTTTATAATAAATCCTCATAAAAAATAATGTGTCAATTGTAAAAAATCCGTATCCTGATCTGTTTCAGGGATAAACTATTATTTTCCACTGTAACTAGTAATTGAGCTGAACACTAGTTATTTTGTGATTGTTAAAAAAAAAATAATAGTATTTAAAGCTACAACTTTTTCTCTAAGAACCTCCCTAGGCATTTATTATAGGTTTTAATAGTCACTATTTGGTGATTTTCTGTCATCTAAACTTTTAAGTTTTGTTTCTTCCTCTTTCCCTGGAAAGAACTGTTCTGTAGAAACATATAACTGTTCTGTAGAAACAGATAAACCAAAACAGAAATTAAAAAAAAAAAAGTATAGTGTAGAAATTTCCAAATGACATCACATCCATAAGTATTGGGGAGGAGGTCTTTAGCATATCTATTTTGGAGACAAAATTCAACCTATAACAGTAATATATGCTATTTTTTTATTTCCTACACATTTTAATCTGTATATTGTGATACTGTCTTAATTTTGGTATATTATACTTTTTTATTTTCCCTGAGAGAGAGAGAGAGAGCATGAGGGGGGAAAGAGGCAGAGAGAGAGAGAGAGAGAGAGTCTTAAGGAGGCTCCATGCTTAGCATGGAGCCTGACACAGGGCTTGATCCCACAGTCCTGGGATCATGACCCAAGTTGAAACCAAGAGTCAGGTGCTCAACCAACTGAGCCACCAAGGCACCCCACTATATTATACTTTTTAGAAGTCTTATCTATATATAATATAACTAAATGCTTATATTAACTTTGAACTAATTCTCATATTCATACTCAAGCTAACTATCTGCAAAAAAAAAAAAAAAAAAAAAAAAAAATTGGCAAGTCCAAAATACACAAGATGACCCGGATTACCTAATAGTACCAGAAAGTAAGAAAGTGCTAAAACAAATGAAACAAAAATACTTCAATGATGGGAATGTCAAAGGGATATGGGAGCCAACTAAATGAGCTCCCAGTGGCCAAAGCTAAAATAATTTGAGTAAAAGAAGGTAGTATTGTATTATAACACAAAATATAAAATAAATATTTACAAATAGAATGCATACTGATATAAGTAAATGACTGAATAAATAAATAGGGCAGAAGAGACATCTCTTTAAGAGAAACACTGAAGAAATTTGAATAAAGTAGAACTGGAGATAATAATCATTATTGGCTCATTAATTGTGACAGATATGACGTACACCATGTTAGTAATGGGAAGGTCAGTATGGGGTATATAGAAACTCCCTGGATTACATTGACAATCATTCTGTAAATCTAAAATTTGCTAAAGAAAAAATTATTAAAAGCCTAAAAGGCACTCTAAAGATCTTAATAGTAACAAAACCAAATTACAAGCTATAAACAAAAATTACTTCTAGTTAAAGACGAAGGAGTATTAACCTGTGACTAAAGAGACATCAAAAAGAGGAAATTTAAAATGGCTACTTTTTGAATATATTTTATCTACTAAAACATCTGGCACAGTCACTGTTTACATAAAGATTCATCAAATACTTTTAAGAAAAGATATATTCAAAATTATTGTTGAATATACTATTGGAAAGTGAGTTTCAGGATCTTTGATCTCACTTTATTTCTTGTTATTCTTTATTACTGTATCCATTTGTAAATAAGTTTTAAATTTTAGGAAGACGTAAGTGTTGTGATCATTCTTGTCAGTTCTTGTGAGAAGGCTATCATCAGAAACATATTTAAATTTCACTTTTATTCTAGTCCAGAGAAAAATCAGAAAATACATGGGTCCAGCTCTCTTTTTTCCTTTTGTTTAGTCTTTTTTTTTTCCTCTACCTCAAGGAAGGGAGTCTAAGATCATACTCAATTCGAGTGCCAACAAGTAAGTATACATTCTAGGAAGTGTTAGTATCAGCATTACAAATATGGTGCACTTATTTTGAATTTTTTCTTTGTTAAAGCAACTGAGCAGTAATTTCAAGGCGCTCTTCTATGAATGAGCTATCCTATCAACACAATGCTCTCCATTAAAAAGAAAAATATGCAAGAGGGAAGGGAAATGGCAGAAAAGCAAAATCACTTACCAAAAAATGTTTTCAAAAATAAATACCAGGTCAAAATTAGATGGCTGTACAGGTTTTGCGGTTGTAAAATTAAGAGGAAGAACATGAATGTCTCTTGTTCCTCTTGTTTTAAATAAAACACATGCAAAATTTACACTCACTCTAAACTATAACAGCTGGGAGGGACAGTGATTACTATCAACCTTTACAACTAATGAGTTCATCAAGGTTCTTTCCGTGCATTTGCAATTCCTTTTTAATTCTAATGTAACATGCCTTTTCATTTTTAGTGTCTATGATCTTCCCTTTATAAAAATTTTATTTTAGGGCATTTCAAGGAGAGCTTGTGTGATTTTCTAGAGGCAAAGGGCTTGATAAGGTTCTCAATATAAAAGGATTGAATAGTCTAATGTGGAACAGATGAATGCTTTAGTCATTTGGAACATTTGTTCGACAATTTGCTAGGACACATTTCAACTTACTTTAAGACAGTGATCAACACATAACTGAGTGGTTCTGTGAAGTTGAAAATTCCAGTGAGCACCCTCTCGGCTTTCTTAAGGTCATAATTTTTAAATACAAGAGGGTAGGGAGCATAAAGATTACTGGGAAAAAGTAAACACTACCTGTATTGCCCAAATAATTTTTTTATCTCTTTTTTTCTAAAATAATATTGGCCAAATCAGACCATGCAAAATGATGCATTATTTGACATGTTATACATGATATAAAGACATTTTTATATGTAAAGGAAAACAACATATTTGGTATTTTAACTTTAATATGCATATTCCTTACATGTATATGATCATACTAATTTTTGTGTAATACATATGAAAGTAAAAAATTAATTCATTACTTAAATATATTCTTCTACTGCTCTGACAACTTTCATCATTGAGTTTAAATTATCTTAATATAGAATTACAGGATTCTACTATTGCCTGAATTTTACAAATAATTAGGTATAGTTTTTTTGCTTTTGTTTTTGTTTTTGTTTTTGTTTTTTTATGAGAAACCCTAGCATCAATCAATCCTGCCATAGACTGATCACCATGGTAGAATAAAAACTCATGTGACTTGTACACATAAATATTATGACAGCAAAGAAAGTGCCCTTTAATGAAATTGCCAATAATTTTGATTATGAAATTTTGCAGGAGTTGGATTTTAGATCAGTACTCAAAGAGATAAAACTGATTTAACTACCAAAGTGTACCCATTTATTGAATTTATCATGTTGCCTAAGACTATGAATCTGAAAGCATTTTACACTGAGAAGGGTCATGGGAACCTTATGCTAGGGTTAATTTGTGCCCTTGGACCCCGGAGCAATGAAGGCAGCCAGTTAGTTGATAGAGCCATAAGGTTTTGAAAATGATGTGTCTATGTGTAAGTTCAGAGTGAACATTTTTAATAAGTAATGGAGGCCAGTTTACAAAAGAAATATAAAATGAACCTTTAGCTTTTGGCTATCAGCGGGATGAGTTTGGCTTCTGGGTGCCTCTGAAAAAGCTGAAGGACACCCATGCTACTCCCACCTCTAATTCATTGATGCCCCAATCAAGCCTCCGGCCAAGATGTGGCAGCCAGGGTTCTTGTAATCCTACAGGTCTGGGTTTGAACATTGTTTATGCACTTACCATCTACGGGAATGTAGGTGATTTCCTGGACATCTTAGACTTCACTTCTGTTTTGATACTGTTATCTGAAAATTACAACTTTTAATGTTTAACTCAGACAACTGCCATGAAGACTGAACATAGTAATATAAAGTTCTTGTCATTGTACCTTTTCAATAGTTTAGAAGCGGCCATTAGAATTCATAAAATTTTTATCTTAACAAAATTGATGCAATAAATATAATGTATTCAAAATTTCAAGTTATTAGTTTCATTAGATGATAATAACCTCATATTACCTATGTAGTATTTCAAATTATTAACTAATTATCACTCTAAAATCTTCCTCTCATTTTATTGTCAAAAAATTAGTTGCTTGCTAAAGTTTATAATAGACCTTCTCTGAAAGATATTTTGCTTTACCTAACCACATCCTTAATTAGCAGTTTTAGTGTAGTGATATTGTCTGAATGTCCCCTCCTCATGAACATGTAGTATATGGAAAGTGTAAATTGTTTTCTGATATTGCAGATGAAATTTGGATTTTGTTCAGATGGTAAATTATATACAGTTATGCTAAGACCTTATCCATTTATAAGTGGATTTAATTAACCAAAATATTTCAGACTATTACCTTTATACAAGGCACTTCATAAGAATCAGTGAATCCTTTTTTCTTAAATCATTACATAAAGTGGACAAGCAAAATGTTTTATGTAGTTTATATATTTTGTTAGTATCTTTGTCATTTGGTGCAATGCTTTTAGTTTGAGATAAGTCAAATACGCATAAAAACAGTCATTTAAAAATAAACTTTAAAATATGAACTTCCTTCCACATGGCTCCAAAGTTCTAGCCATCTTTGCACTGAGACTGTTAATAACAAATAGATATAGCTATACTTAAATATAAACTTTTATATTATTATAAATTAATATCATGTGAAAATGGGTGAAGTTAGAAGGCGATATGATAACTTTCCTTTATCCAACACTCTTAATAAAGTGTGAAGAAAAACAGCTTGTAAAGTGTAAGTGATGTGACAATCGTCCCCAAACATGACAATCCATGGTGGTTTTTCACAGTTGTTTTTAGCACTTACCCTTCTGCAAAACTGACTTGCAAGCAGGTTCTCATATATAAATGAAGTTAAAAAAAATCATCTTCGTGGTTTTTCTCTCTCTCAGCATATGTTAGAGTTGAGTGACAAAGGCATTTTTCCAAGTGATAAATGAAACAACTTTTTTTCTTTCCCAAACATTTGGGCACCACTCACCCATAGCATATTTGTGGATAAAAATTCAGTTTACTAAATTACCTTTTATAAGTTTATTTTCTCCATTAGGCTAACATACAAGTGCTTATTACTTAGGATTATCCCAGTACCCCACTACTATTTTACTGCTTTTTAAGATCTTACTTTCTCTATGTTTTTCAATCCAATTGGTTTAGTTATAAACTCAGTGTTTGAAAGTGCCCATACAATTTAGTAAAGTTTAACACTTATCCCATTTTGTAAAGGTGAGGTATGGCATTTGGTAACTCAAAATCTGAACTCATAATAGTCAATCACCTGAATCTCCAAACTGAAGGTTGTTTGATCTTTAGGACTTTAATCTGATTCATTGACACATGGTGTGAAATCTCAGGAAATTACTATAATTTGGTACTCTATTCACAGCAAGGAGACAAAAGTACGAAAGCATTTAAATATTGTTGGAAGTGATAACTCAGTGGAATCAGGATATACTGATTGGAATTAACTTCAAGGGTTTAATTGAGGGCTTATTGGATAATACACTTCGATCATCTCTTTTAATCCTCACATCACCAATGGTGTAGTTACATGTTTATTTTAGAGATGAAATATAAGTGTTCAAGAATTAAATTTTTTTTCAATATTTATTTATTTTTGAGAGAGAGAGAGAGAGAGAAAGAGAGCAGGAGCAGGGGAGGGACAGAGAGAGGGAGACACAGAATCCAAAGCAGGCTCTGAGCTGTCAGCTCAGAGCCCGACGTGGGGCTCGAAACCGCAAACTGTAAGATCATGACCTGAGCTGGAGTCAGACGCTTAACCAACTGAGCCACCCAGGCGCCCCATAAATGTCCAAGAATTTAGATAATTTGCTCAAAGTGACCCACCCATGGTAGCATTTTTACAACTCAGATCTAACTGATTCTAGAGACTAACATGGCACGGATGCATTTTTCCTTTTGTAAACTGAAAAACTGCTTTCCTATTAAAAAAAAGATGAAATAGATCATCTAAATACATAAATTTGTTGCACTTTTTCAACAAAACTGAACAAAATATATACACGTCCATATGTTTTCATATGTACTGTATATAGACTTATAAACACACACATTTACAAGATACAAACATATGTATATACACTAGACACAAAGTCTGTACATAAAGCAGTAGTTTCCATTGTCATAGACAGAAGAACAGTGGGTCACTCCCCTGATTAAATATGACCAAATCTTTAATCAGATGAAGGTAGGACCATCAGGTGGTAGAAGGAACTTTCTTCTGTTCATTTTGCTTTTGATATATATTAACATAGAGTACTGCCCTCTCAAGGCTATGCTATCTGTCTAGTATCTTCCAGAAAGCTAAGAACAAGTATATCTATATTTGTTTGTTTTATGATTTTATTTTCCAATTGTTTTCAGCTTTTATTTGTTTCAAGTGTTTATTTAAATTCTGGTTAGTTGACATACAATGTATTTAGTTAACATATAGTGTAGTATTGGTTTCAGGAGTAGATTTTAGTAATTCATCACTTATATATAACACCCAGTGCTCATCACAAGTGCCCTCCTTAATGCCCATCACCTAATTAGCCCATCCACCACCCACCTCCCCTCCAGCAACCCTCAATCGGTTCTCTATAGTTAAGAGTCTCTTACGGTTTGCTCCGTCTCTTTTTTCCCCCCTTCCCCTATGTTCATCTGCTTTGTTTCTTAAATTCCCTATATGAGTGAAGTCATATGGTATGTTTGCTTGTTCTAAATCACATATGGCGAACCATCTCCAGAGCAACAATGGGAAACTGCATGGAATAAATGCCATGTGAAGAAACGGCAAAGGTTCTCACTAGGCTACTACTGACCTTGGTACGCTCACAACCCCTGAAGACATCCTGACATATAATGTAAAGCTAGGTATTTGTTGATTAGTTAGATTCTTCTTTATTTTGAAACATTCTTTAATCCATATATATGACTTCATAGTTCAGTCTGGAGACAGATTGCCTGCATTTGATTCTAGGCTCAGCCACTTAAATCATGTAGAATTAGGAAGTTTACTTAACCTCGCTAGACTTCAGTATTCACATGGGTAAAATGAGGATACCTCACACTATCATTATGAGGATATAAGCAGTTAATATACAAAAAAACATTTAGAATGATACACTGAAAATAAATCCAAAGGTATTAGAATAGTTCTAACATATGTGTAGAGTGTGATGACTGCTAAAAAACAAAACACACCTGTGTCTACCATATAGTTTAAGAAATTAATCGTAAACAATATCTTAGAAAACTCCTATGTGCTTGCCCCAAATCCTATTCTCTTCCTTTTTTCCCCAAGAGCTAATAACTGCTCTTCATCATTTGGTTGCTTTTATTTATACTTTTATCATGCACATATGTATTCATTGTGTGGTATATATAAAAAATGTATTGTTTAATTGATCACATTCTTGAAATTTTATACATGGACGTATAGAGTCGAGAGAAGATGAACTGGATTGAGAAAGCTCTATGTTTATCTCCAGGAATCCATGGAAGTCTGACTTTGACTTTTGGCCACTAAAGAGGCAAGTGGGCTAACTAATTGATTAATGATTTATCACGTTCGCTTCAAGTCTAAAACTCCCCTGGCGGCAGGCAAGTCCAGTTTGCTTACTGATGACTATATTAGTCTGGGTTCTCTAGGAGATTGTATATAAATGTGAAGGATCTACACACCCCGATTAAAATACAGAGTTTGTCAGAGTGGATTAAAAAAAAGATAACTCAAAAAAGATAACTATTCTCTAACAGAAACCCATTTTAAATACAGACTCTGATAGATTCAGGGTAAAGAATAGGACATACTCAATAGTACTTAAAAGAAAGCTGGAGTAGCTATATTAACTTCAAACAAAGCAGATTTCAGAACAAGGAAGATTATCCGGTAAAGGAGGGCATTGAATAATCAGTTCTCCAATAAAACACAATACTAAATGTGTATAAACTTAACAGTGCAATATCACATTTCCAAGATGTTGGAACTAAATTTTCTCAGAAGTATCAGCTTTGACATATATTAAATATGACTCAAATATGATGAGTGAAATGGAATCTAATACTTGAGATTATACACAATTTCTCCAGTATTTATTAACTTGAAAACTCAAATAAAATATAAAATATTCACATTGTGAATAAAGCTAGGTACATTTTCTTCTATTTAAGTCATTTGCATCTAAACCACCAACTGACTTTGTCAAAAACAACATGGTTTTTCACAATCTCCTGTCTAGATTCTGTGGTTGTATTACATTTATCAGAAGGGCAAAGTTAAAGTTATGTAGATAATTCATAGATGCATTCTTATATTTAGGAAGAAGGCATTTGAGATAATTACATTTTTTTTAAACTTGCTTCTGTCTCCAGGAAAATTTTAGTGGATATTGCAATCAAAAAAGACAAAGAATAAATTCTTATTCTGTATTGCCCTAGAGCAATGACAATCAGCTGGTGAACAGTTTGCCTAATGAGGCAGTTACGACACTCAGAAGATTCTCTGAAATCAAGGTTATTTGGGCTTTTCAATAGTACTTCAGTCTCTTCTTCATGCACTAGAGGATGGGACCATAGAGCAGAACAACAATTTAACATAATCCCATTCTGTTCCTCAATTTTTAAAAAATATATATTAATGCTCTTTTAGGATTTAAGGTGCAGCAAACATTTCCATAACTTACAAAAAGGAAAAAAAGGAAGAAAGCTCTGTGTAATTTAAAATCAAATATCTTTGCATTCACTTTTATATTAGCCATGGTACCTTGATTAGTATTCACAGTTAGCACTAAACAATTGTTCCATCAACGAAACTCATATTTAGACCTCTCTTACTGGCAATAATCATCATACTGTATGCATACTTAATCGTGATTACGTAGTAGAGTGTTTCTTAGCATTATCTGCAGAGTCTGTTAGAAATCACACCCACTTAGGGTCATTTCAGGTAAGTCTATGTTAGGAACTTATTCTGATGTCCACTGGAAAATAAAATAAAATTTCTATTTTGTAACATACAATAATAACATAGGTAAAATAATAAAATATATAAAATAATCCAGGGGGGTTAAAAGATTTATGTAAATTCTATAAATGCTAAATGTCTGATGTGCATTTGTTGCTAAATAAATGTAATCAAATATTAGATTTATAACAGAAAATGACAGCAATGATAAGGAGCTTCCAAAGGTTAATTTATATAGAAATAGAATTATTCCATGCATCATGTGTAAAAACCCAAGCAAGGCAATTAACTAAAAGGTCACAATACTGAGGACAAGAGCAAATAGAGGAATTATTTCTGCTTTCAATTTTCCCTAAAATTCTAGATTAGAATTAAAAAGGCTAACTGAAATATCCAGATCCATCTGTCTAGAACAAAAGTTATCTCTGTCCAAATATGCTTTTCCTACTAACAGTGGAGCCATAAGTTTAGACAAATTAATTTTGGGCATCATAATCACCTTTCTTTTCTTTTCCTTTTCTTTGCCCAACAGTTTCCTCAGGTTCATCATCCAGTCTTTTTTTTTTTTTTTTTTTTTTTTTTTTTTTTATTTTTGGGACAGAGAGAGACATAGCATGAACGGGGGAGGGGCAGAGAGAGAGGGAAACACAGAATCGGAAACAGGCTCCAGGCTCCGAGCCATCAGCCCAGAGCCTGACGCGGGGCTCGAACTCACGGACCACGAGATCGTGACCTGGCTGAAGTCGGACGCTTAACCGACTGCGCCACCCAGGCGCCCCATCATCCAGTCTTAGTAAACTGTCCCTCCTGTGCATGCCCCAATCATCTACTTCAGAGAAAAAAGCTTTGCCCTCCATTTCTAATCTCAATACCTCCTTTTAGCAGGTGTGCAAGAACATTAGTTAATGGCTAAAATGAAGAAAAAATGAAGCCATTTTGGTTTATACCCTTATCAGAGTCACTATACATAGTCTGTGCTATTATTACAGCTTTCCAGCCGATCTGCTCTATATTGCATCAAAAATACTAACTGCCGACAGGTGAAGACTCCAAGTGCATTGTGTCCTTCTTCTTCCCCTCCTCTTCCTTCATTGATTATCCTCCATAGCCTAACAAATAATATCAGAATTCCTTTCTCAGTAAAGTTCTTATCTATTTTATTACAAAATACATTTCAGCCATATAAACAATCACACTAACCTCGAATTAATTTTGTTTGCCCAAAATGGATTACTGGCTCTCGCCTCACACATCATTCCCACATACGTTTGCTTTAAAGTGCATCCAATGTTTACTATGCCATCTTTTTGCCCATCAAAAACATATCCTTAGGTTCTAGATCCAATTGAAATTCCAATTCCTTCAATAATCTTCCCCTCAAAATTACTCCCACAACAAGAGAACCACAATGAAAAACAGAAAAAAAACATGTCAGCCTCCTTTTCCAATCAAGGTGTATGCATGATTATATCCCACCTGATATTACAGTATCTCTATCACCCAGTTGATCAATCCAGAAATCTATGGAGATGCCATTTGACTCATTTTCCTGCAGGTGGCCATTCTACCTCTATATATATCTATTCTCCCACTTAAACATAGTTCAAATATTTGTAAATATTTGTATGTCTCAATAGCCATTTTCTTGTTCTAAGCTATTATTATTTTTCACCTGAGCTAATGTAATATCTTTTAGTCTAGTGCTTTCCCTCATTCTCTCCATGATAGATTATCTTTTCAGTGCAAGTAACCTCAGACTCTACTGTGTTGAAATCTTTACTTCTGGTCTTGAGATACTGGCCAAAATTCTTGAAGTGACTACATGAAATGTCGATTTCTTTACCTTTACATCCCCTTCAATTCACTGTCTACATTATTCTCCATATATTACTGTAACATCTCAACAAGATTTCCAGGCACCTATTACCTGGATTTTTTTCTGTCTTTTCCATTTGTGGCCACTCCCCATCCCATCTGTAGTCAGTGAGTCACCTATAGTGAACTTGTGTCTCTGCCCCAGGCGCATGCACATGGACCTGCCTTTTCTCCATGTATTTAACATACAATATTTTCTACCTGCAAATGCAAATCTTTTCTATTTTCTCTCTCCCAAGCTATCTTTCATTTGTTCCAATCTTTCCATAATTTTGAGAAGTTCTGTCTGTGTTTTGCACTACTGGATGCCCACTTAGTACACAATAAATAATATAGATGGAAAAAAATGCATTAAATGGAGAAAAAGATCAAATAAGAAGTATGGCTTATCAAATATGAAAAAATACATCTTCAAATATTTATCTATAATATCTTCAAATATTAACATGGCAGTACTCATTGGAAAATACTTATTTTGAAATACAAACCCATTTCTCCATAGATAAAATTTCTTATTTCACAGAAAAAGAGATAATCTAGCTAGATTCTCCTGCTACCCTACATAGTTATTTAATTTAGTGCACTTCACTATAAAAAATTGAAAAAAAATATGGTTTTTGAACATACAGTATTTCAGCTGCATAATAATTTAAAATTGCATTTGTGGATTTGATTGAATGTCTAATCACACTGATATCTTTTAGCAGAAATAAAAATACAGACAACTAAATTAAGGCAAAAAAAAAAATTCTGCCTTTTTCTCCCAGCCTCGTTGTTTTTGGTGGCAATTATTTAGCTTATGGTGAATAGTGTCAACTTTGTAACAAAAGTCATACTTTTCCTTTATACCTTTGCTCAAATGGGAGACCAGAAGCCTTTCGCGAAATAATTTATGTACAATAAAAAAGGCATATAATGTTTAAAAATCTATACAATAATATGTATATAAATAAACATATATGAACATTTGATTATACCTAAACATTCTTCAAAATAAATAAGCCACTATTGGTAATGGTATTTTTTTTTACAAACATATTCTGAAATTACATTTTCAGGCATAAGCTACCATTATGTCTTCTAAAATTATAAATAAGAGGAAATATTTTTGAATGAAGTCTATTTCTAGTAAACAAATTAGTTCATAAAGTATTTTATATTAAGGTTGTTTCTTATTAGGTGTAAATTCCCCCCCCCCAATATATTAAAATGAAGTAGTTTAAACAAATACTGTAAGAGGACATGGGCAATTACAAATGAAGGAATAAATGCTAACCAGAGAAGAATTTCATTATAATGGTTTTATTTTTATCTGACTATTGAGTATATGAGCACACCTAATTAAAACATAAATGTTTTAAATTAAAGATAATAAAAGAGTTTCAGTTAAAAGTTTTAACAATAATCATGTAGGATTTTATGTATTTCTTTTCACTTAGGGGAATCTATTTTTCCCAATGAAAATACAAACAAGAGTTTGTTAAAATGTGCATACAAGGGTGGGTATTAGTTTTCCAGTGTGTAATTTTATGTTTTAAAGCCCTCATTGATATTTTTTGGTATTCCATGTAAATATCTTAGAATCCCAGTTTCCTGGGGTCATTGTGAAAGTATACAAATCTCTGGTAAAAAGAATAAATTTATCTTTTTTCTATTTTTTGCGTTAAAGCTTGTGGTACGATTAAAACTAATTTAAACAAAAACGTCAAAAATTCTAATGATGTCTGCAAGCTGAAATCACTTTATCACACTTTTCCCTAAGTTTATGGTAAGCTTTGTAGAATATCTTTTCATAGTCAAAGGAAAGATACATATTATTAGCTTGGTATTAAATGCACAAGTTCATGCCTATTATGTAGGCCAGTAAAACATTTTATGGAAAAATATTAAATTTTTGACATCTTTTTAAATTGGTACACATCCTTAAACCCTTTGTACATTGCAAGAACCTGAAAAAAAAAGTTTGTTTAAATAAGTCTTGTTTCTGCCTCTTATTCTATTTGAAATTGTGGTTGAATTGGTAGATGTATAATGGTTTTTCACTAAGTAGACAAATTTTTACAACAGTAAATTATTACCAAATAATCAGAGAGATTAAGCTTAATATGTCATATTTCATCTTTATTTTTTCTTTCCCCCAGGAAATATTTAGTTTCTTTCTTTTTGAAATATCTTTGCAAATTTAGTGCTAATAGAGAGCAAATATTATCTATCCCAAGACTCTCATAATAAAAAGTCTATCCCAAGACTCTCTCATTTTGAAAGCTTTTGTTTGTTTTATACGTCTATAAACTTTCCTTATTTTGTATTTACTATGGTCTTCTTTACTCCATTTGAAAACATACCTGTACTTTTATATTTGGACATTTCTCAGTTCCCACTACTAGGTTCCTGGTTTGAATTTGGGGGACTGCCAATGAAGAAAGAAGTTCATAATTGATATTTGCTCCCTTTCAGGAAACTAATTTAAGAAGGAGAAATTTGAGATCACCCTTAGGAAAAAGTGAGTTCACTTCTATCTATCTTAATCTTTAACCCAAAGAAAAAGACTGTGGTTAATAGCAGAGGCCTATTTCAATTGCCTGTCCTTACTGTTTTGTTGTGCTTTCTTCATAATTGCTTACAGTAGTCTCCATTGAATGTGCTTTTAAATAATCTCACAGCATGTTACGGTGAATTTTCACAAGTTTTAATTTAACTCTATTCAGAAGAAATCATCAAAACTATAAAATTTTATAACAGTTTAAGCCTGTTACATCCTCAAAATTATTATTCCCAATAGTGATAGCTATTAATTATTCTGTGATAAATATTATGAAACATTCTGCTTTGGCTCCCACAAGTAAAGAGCTTGAAAGTCGTCACAGCATGGTTACAATAAGAAAAACATGGATGAACAAAATCCATGACTTGTCGTGACCCATCTTAATTTGTACAGCAAATTGCTACCCTAAAATCTAAAGAGACAAGCAAATCCAGGGTCATAGCTGAGACCAGCTTCCCTGGAACAGAACCTATTGGAATGGTAAGCTGGCAGGGATGCTTAAATGGTAGTTCTTGAGCTAGTGTCTGAGTGTGGACCACAGCAAAAATGAGAAAGTCCTGCAGGCCAGAGTCATAAGAGCATCCTTATACTTACATGGTTTTCCTGCAGGAATAGTACCAGATTTCACATGGTGAAGAGCTGAGAAAGATCCCACCACAGCTCTGGAGGTTGGGAGGAAGAATATCCATTGTGAAATGTGCCCAGGGGAGTTTATACAGCCAAGAACCACTTTTCGGGGAGAAAGACTTTACCAAAACTCTATCCAACCTCGGGAAAGAAGATTTCTGCCCAACACATCCCTTTAACCTTCCCATTTCTACAAAGAGTGAGAGTAGCAAAGAACATGTTTCAAGGTTGCAGCCAGTGCAGACACACATGTCCACTAAAAGACTGATTTAGTCAGGATTACAGATGACTTCTTATCCTTCACAACTCATCCCCAGCCACCAAAGCTCCAGGATAATCACACTGGGTAATAGTTAAGCAAACTGAACCATACAGTCTCTATTGAAGGAACAGTTCTCAGATAAAGTCAAAGACAACAGAGGAGTCAAAACAAGACCAGCAGAGGAGTTCCAGGTATCTGACACACTGAACCACTGAACACACAGCCAGAATAACACAAAACCACACACTCAAGTTTTCAACAAAAATTACAAGGCATGCTAAAAAGTAAGAACATTCCATCTGAATAGACAGAGCAAGCAGAAAAACAAAACAAAACAAAACATAACAAACAAAAAAAAAACAGACTCTGATATAACACAGATGTTGGGATTACCAGACAGGGAACTTAATAAACTATCATTGATATGTTATGGGCTCTAATGAAAAAAAAAAGGAGAAAAACACACAACATATGGGTAATGTAAGTAGAGAGATGTAAACTCTAAGAAATATCAGAGGAAATAATAGAAATCAAAAGCAGTGTGAAAGAAAGGAAAAATGCTTTTGATGGGCTAATCAGCAGACTTGATAGAGACAAAAGGAAATTAGCAAACTTGAAGTTAGGTCACTAGAAACTTCCCAAAATAAAGTAGCTGGGAAAGAAGATCCATTTTTAAAACCACAGAATTTTGAAGAACTGTGAGACAGTTTCAAAAGGTGTAACATTCAAAATCTTGAATTATAAAAACAAAAATTCTACATTTAGCCATATCATATGTAAACTAAAGAAAACCAAGGCAAATGTAAAGTCTTGAAGAAGACCAAGAATTAAAATCTCCTATCTGTGTAGAACAAAAAAACCATTACAGCAGAATCCTCAATGGAACCAAACAAGCAAAAAGTTATTAAGTACAATATGTAAAGTGCTAAAAGAAAACAAAAACAAAAACAAACTCAAGTTATACATCCAGTTAAATTATACTTTAAAAATGAAGGGGCGCCTGGGTGGCTCAGTTGGTTAAGCTTCTGACTTCGGCTCAGGTCATGATCTCATGGTTCATGGGTTCAGTTCATGGGTTCTGTTCATGGGTTCGAGCCCTGCCTCTGGCTCTGGGCTGACAACTCAGAGCCTGGAGCCTGCTTCAGATTCTGTGTCTCCCTCTCTCTCTGCCCCATCCCTGCTCGGGCTCTGTCTCTCTCTGTCTCTCAAAAACAGATAAATGTTAAAAAAATTTTTTTTTTTAAAGACGAAAAAGACTAGCTTAAACAAACAAACAAATATCATTGTCAATAGAAATGCCCTACAAGAAAAACTTAAGTGTCTTTGGGGAGGAGGAAAAAGATACTGGTCAGAAGTTCAGATCTACACAAAGAAAGGAAGTATATCAGAAAATGAGAAGCCAGGCCACATACTGGGAAAAAAGTATTTGAAAAGGACACAGCTGATAAAGAACTCTTGAAACTTAACAATAAAAAAGCCACCTCATTAAAAAAAATGGGCCAAAGACCTTAACAGACACCTCACCACATAAGTTTTTTGATGGCAAATAAGCAGAGGAAAAGATGTTCTGTATCCTATGTCATCAGGAAAACGCAAATTAAAACAATAATGAGATACCACCATACACCAATGAGAATGGCCAAAATCCAGAACGCTGGTGACAGCAAATGCTAATGAGGATATGCAGCAAGAGAAACTCTCATCCATTGCTGGTGGGAATCCTCAATGGTGCAGACACTGTGGAAGACAATTCGGTAGTTTTGTTTTGTTTTGTTTTTTACAAAACTAAACCCACTCTTACTATATAATCCAGCACATGGATATTTACCCAAGTGAGTCAAAAACTTACATACACACAAAAATCTGTACACTCATGTTTTATAGCAACTTTATTCATGATTGCCCAAAGCTGGAAGCAAATAAGATGTTCTTGAGTAGGTGAGTGGATAAACTGGGATACATCCAGGCAATGAAAAATTATCGTGCTTTAAAAAGAAATGAACTACATGCCACAAAAAGACATGGAGGATTCTTAAATGAATATTACTAAGTGAAAGCATCCGTCTAAAAAACCAACATGCTATGTGCTTCCAACTATATGACAGTTTGGGAAAGGCAAAACTATCCAGACAGTGAAAAGATCAGCAGTTGCCAGTGGTCGGTATGAGGGAGGATGAATAGGTAAGTAACAGAGGATTTTTAGGGCATTGAAACGAGTCTACCTGATAATATAATGGTGGATACATGTCACTTTTCCTTTTTCCAAATTCATAGAATATGCAACAAGAAACTAATACAAATATGGACTTTGGGTGATGATGTGTCAGTGTAGGTTCATCAGTTATAATAAATGTACCACACTGATGTGGGAGTTGATACTGGCGGAAGTTGTCCACGGAGGAGGGCAGAGGCTATAGGGTAAATCTCTGTGCCCTCTGGCTCAGTGTTACTGTGAACCTAAAACTGTGCTAAAAAGTAAAGTCTATTAAAATATGTATGAGAGGGGCGCCTGGGTGGCTCAGTCGATTGAGCGTCCAACTTCGGCTCAGGTCATGATCTCATGGTCTGTGAGTTTGAGCCCTGCGTCGGGCTCTGTGCTGACAGCTCAGAGCCTGGAGCCTGCTTCGGATTCTGTGTCTCCCTCTCTCTGACCCTCCCCCGCTCATGCTCTGTCTCTCTCTCTGTCAAAAATAAATAAAACATTAAAAAAATATATGTATGAGATAATCTCAGTGAATTGAATGGGGGAAAATGTGCTGAGTCAAGCAACTTGGGAAATAAGAAGAATCTTTAAAAGTAAACCCAGGAGGATCCTGGGAAGATGGCAGCGTAGGAGGACGCTGGGCTCACCGTGCGTCCTGCTGATCACTAAGATTCCACTTAAACCTGCTTAAATAACCCAGAAAACCGCCAGAAGACTAGCAGAATGGAGTCTCCAGAGCCAAGCGCAGACGAGAGGCCCACGGAAGAGGGTAGGAAGGGCGGCGAGGTGGTGCGTGCTCCACGGACTGGCGGGACGGAACCGGGGCGGAAGGGCGGCCCACCGGCCAAGCAGAGCCCCCAAGTCTGGCTGGCAAAAGCGGAGGGGCCAGACAGAGTGTGTTCCGACAGCAAGCGGGACTTGACATCTGGGAGGTTATAAGCTAACAGCTCTGCTCAGAGAATGGGAGGGCTAGAGGACAACGGGAGGGAGAGTTGTTGAGCCCCAGAAAACAGGCTCAGCTTGGTGGGGAACAAAGGCGCTCACCAGCGCCATCTCCCTCGCCCATCCCCCAGCCAAAATCCCAAAAGGAACCAGTTCCTGCCAGGGAACTTGCTTGCACCGCGCAAACACCCAACGCTGTGCTTCTGCGGATCCTCCTGCGGATCTGACTCCCTCCCGGTGCCACAGGGCCCCTCCCAAAGAGGATCTCAGAAGGAAAAGCAAGCTGAGCCTGCCCCTCCCGCCCCTGTGCACCTTGCCTATCCACCCCAGCTAATATGCCAGATCCCCAGCACCACAAGCCTGGCAGTGTGCAGGTAGCCCAGATGGGCCACACCACCGCACAGTGAATCCCGCCCCTAGGAGAGGGGAAGAGAAGGCACACACCAGTCTGACTGTGGCCGCAGTGGTGGGCTGGGGGCAGACATAAGGTCTGACTGCGGCCCCGCCCACCAACGCAGTTATTCAAGACAGCACAGGGGAAGTGTCCCGCAGTCCCACACCACTATAGGGACTATCCAAAATGATGAAATGGAAGAATTCCCCTCTAAGGATCTCCAGGAAATAATGACAGCTAACGAACTGATCAAAAAGGATTTAAACAATATAACAGAAAGTGAATTTAGAATAACAGTCATAAAATTAATCGCTGGGCTTGAAAACAGTATACAGGACAGCAGAGAATCTATTGCTACAGAGATCAAGGGACTAAGGAACAGCCAGGAGGAGCTAAAAAATGCTATGAATGAGCTGCAAAATAAAATGGAGACAACCACAGCTCAGATTGAAGAGGCAGAGGAGAGAATAGGGGAACTAGAAAATAAAATTATGGAAAAAGAGGAAGCTGAGAAAAAGATAAAAAAATCCGTGAGTATGAGGGGAAAATTAGAGAACTAAGTGATGTACTAAAGAGAAATAATCTATGCCTAATTGGTATTCCAGAGGAGGGAGAGAGAAGGAAAGGTGCTGAAGGTGTACTCGAAGAAATCATAGCTGAGGACTTCCCGGATCTGGGGAAGGAAAAACACATTGAAATCCAAGAGGCACAGAGAACTCCCTTCAGACATACTTGAATTGATCTTCTGCACGACATATCAGAGTGAAACTGGCAAAATACAAGGATAAAGAGAAAATTCTGAAAGCAGCTAGAGATAAACGTGCTCTAACATACAAAGTGAGACCTTTAAGACTCGTGACTGATCCCTCTACTGAAACTTGGCAGGCCAGAAAGGAATGGCAAGAGATCTTCAATATGATGAACAAAAAAAATATGCAGCCGAGAATCCTTTATCCAGCAAGTCTGTCATTTAGAATAGAAGGAGAGATAAAGGTCTTCCCAAACAAACAAAAACTGAAGGAATTTGTCACCACCAAACCAGCCCTACAAGAGATCCTAAGGGGGATCCTGTGAGACAAAGTACCAGAGACATCACTACAAGCATAAAACATACAGACATCACAATGACTCTAAACCCGTATCTTTCTATAATAACACTGAATGTAAATGGATTAAATGCGCCAACCAAAAGACATAGGGTATCAGAATGGATAAAAAAAACAAGACCCATCTATTTGCTGTCTACAAGAGACTCATTTTAGATCTGAGGACACCTTTAGATTGAGAGTGAGGGGATGGAGAACTATTTATCATGCTACTGGAAGCCAAAAGAAAGCTGGAGTAGCCATACTTATATGAGACAAACTAGACTTTAAATTAAAGGCTGTAACAAGAGATGAAGAAGGGCATTATATAATCACAGGGTCTATCCATCAGGAAGAGCTAACAATTATAAATGTCTATGTGCCGAATACGGGAGCCCCCAAATATATAAAACAATTACGCATAAACATAAGGAACCTTATTGATAAGAATGTGGTCACTGCAGGGGACTTTAACACTCCACTTACAGAAATGGATAGATCATCTAGACACACGGTCAATAAAGAAACAAAGGCCCTGAATGATACATTGGATCAGATGGACTTGACAGATAGATTTAGAACTCTACATCCCAAAGCAACATAATATACTTTTTTCTCAAGTGCACATGGAACATTCTCCAAGATAGATCACATCCTGGGTCACAAAACAGCCCTTCATAAGTATACAAGAATTGAAATCATACCAGGCATACTTTCAGACCACAATGCTATGAAGCTTGAAATCAACCACAGGAAAAAGTCTGGAAAACCTCCAAAAGCATGGAGGTTAAAGAACACCCTACTAAAGAATGAATGGGTCAACCAGGCAATTAGAGAAGAAATTAAAAAATATATGGAAACAAACGAAAATGAAAATACAACAATCCAAACGCTTTGGGATACAGCGAAGGCAGTCCTGAGAGGAAAATACATGCAACCGAGGCCTATCTCAAGAAATAAGAAAAATCCCAAATACAAAATCTAACAGCACACCTAAAGGAAATAGAAGCAGAACAGCAAAGGCAGCCTAAATCCAGCAGAAGAAGAGAAATAATAAAGATCAGAGCAGAAATAAACAATATAGAATCTAAAAAAACTGTAGAGCAGATCAACGAAACCAAGAGTTGGCTTTTTGAAAAAATAAACAAAATTGACAAACCTCTAGCCAGGCTTCTCAAAAAGAAAAGGGAGATGACCCAAATAGATAAAATCATGAATGAAAATGGAATGATTACAACCAATCCCTCAGAGATACAAACAATTATCAGGGAATACTATGAAAAATTATATGCCAACAAACTGGACAACCTGGAACAAATTGACAAATTCCTAAACACCCACATGCTTCCAAAACTCAATCAGGAGGAAATAGAAAGCTTGAACAGACCCATAACCAGCAAAGAAATTGAATCGGTTATCAAAAATCTCCCAACAAATAAGAGTCCAGGACCAGATGGCTTCCCAGGGGACTTCTACCAGACGTTTAAAGCAGAGATAATACCTATCCTTCTCAAGCTATTCCAAAAAATAGAAAGGGAAGGAAAACTTCCAGACTCATTCTATGAAGCCAGTATTACTTTGATTCCTAAATCAGACAGAGACCCAGTAAAGAAAGAGAACTACAGGCCAATATCCCTGATGAATATGGATGCAAAAATTCTCAATAAGATACTAGCAAATCGAATTCAACAGCATATAAAAAGAATTATTCACCATGATCAAGTGGGATTCATTCCTGGGATGCAGGGCTGCTTCAACGTTCGCAAATCAATCAATGTGACACATCACATTAATTAATAAAAGAAAAAATAAGAAGCATATGATCCTGTCAATCAATGCAGAAAAGGCCTTTGACAAAATAAAGCATCCTTTCTTAATAAAAACCCTCGAGAAAGTCGGGATAGAAGGAACATACTTAAAGATCATAAAAGCCCTTTATGAAAAGCCCACAGCTAACATCATCCTCAATGGGGAAAACTGAGAGCTTTTTCCCTGAGATCAGGAACATGACAGGGATGTCCACTCTCACCGCTGTTGTTTAACATAGTGTTGGAAGTTCTAACATCAGCAGACAACAAAAGGAAATCAAAGGCATCAAAATTGGCAAAGATGAAGTCAAGCTTTCACTTTTTGCAGATGACATGATATTATACATGGAAAATCCGATAGACTCCACCAAAAGTCTGCTAGAACTGATACATGAATTTAGCAAAGTTGCAGGATACAAAATCAATGTACAGAAATCAGTTGTATTCTTATACACTAATAATGAAGCAACAGAAAGACAAATAAAGAAACTGATCCCATTCATAACTGCACCAAGAAGTATAAAATACCTAGGAATAAATCTAACCAAAGATGTAAAAGATCTGTATGCTGAAAACTATAGAAAGTTTATGAAGGAAATTGAAGAAGATATAAAGAAATGGAAAACATTCCATACACATGGATTGGAAGAATAAATATTGTCAAAATGTCAATACTACCCAAAGCTATCTACACATTCAATGCAATCCCAATCAAAACTGCACCAGCATTCTTCTCGAAACTAGAACAAGCAATCCTAAAATTCATATGGAACCACAAAAGGCCCCGAATAGCCAAAGTAATTTTGAAGAAGAAGACCAAAGCAGGAGGCATCACAATCCCGGACTTTAGCCTCTATTACAAAGCTGTCATCATCAAGACAGCATGGTATTGGCAAAAAAACAGACACATAGACCAATGGAATAGAATAGAAACCCCAGAACTAGACCCACAAATGTATGGCCAACTCATCTTTGACAAAGCAGGAAGAACATCCAATGGAAAAAAGACAGTTTCTTTAACAAATGGTGCTGGGAGAACTGGACAGCAACATGCAGAAGATTGAAACTAGACCACTTTCTCACACCATTCACAAAAATAAACTCAAAATGGATAAAGGACCTGAATGTGAGACAGGAAACTATCAAAACCCTAGAGGAGAAAGCAGGAAAAGAGCTCTCTGACCTCAGCCCTAGCAATTTCTTACTTGACACATCCCCAAAGGCAAGGGAATTAAAAGCAAAAATGAACTACTGGGACCTCATGAAGATAAAACGCTTCTGCACAGCAAAGGAAACAGCCAACAAAACTAAAAGGCAACCAACAGAATGGGAAAAGATATTTGCAAATAACATATCAGACAAAGGGCTAGTATCCAAAATCTATAAAGAGCTCACCAAACTCCACACCCGAAAAACAAATAACCCAGTGAAGAAATGGTCAGAAAACATGAATAGACACTTCTCTAAAGAAGACATCCGGATGGCCAACAGGCACATGAAAAGATCCTCAACGTCCCTCCTCATCAGGGAAATACAAATCAAAACCACACTCAGAGATCACCTCATGCCAGTCAGAGTGGCCAAAATGAAGAAATCAGGAGACTATAGATGCTGGAGAGGATGTGGAGAAATAGGAACCCTCTTGCACTGTTGGTGGGAATGCAAATTGGTGCAGCCACTCTGGAAAACAGTGTGGAGGTTCCTCAGAAAATTAAAAATAGACCTACCCTATGACCCAGCAATAGCACTGCTAGGAATTTACCCAAGGGATACAGGAGTACTGATGCATAGGGGCACTTGTACCCCAATGTTTATAGCAGCACTCTCAACAATAGCCAAATTATGGAAAGAGCCTAAATGTCCATCAACTGATGAATGGATAAAAAAATTGTGGTTTATATACACAATGGAGTACTATGTAGCAATGAGAAAGAATGAAATATGGCCCTTTGTAGCAACGTGGATGGAACTGGAGAGTGTGATGCAAAGTGAAATAAGCCATATAGAGAAAGACAGATGCCATATGGTTTCACTCTTATGTGGATCCTGAGAAACTTAACAGAAACCCATGGAGGAGGGGAAAGAAAAAAAAAAAAAAAGAGGTTAGAGTGGGAGAGAGCCAAAGCATAAGAGACTCTTAAAAACTGAGAACAAACTGAGGGTTGATGGGGGGTGGGAGGGAGGGGAGGGTGGGTGATGGGTATTGAGGAGGGCACCTTTTGGGATGAGCACTGGGTGTTGTATGGAAACCAATTTGACAATAAACTTTATATATTGAAAAAAAAAAAAGTAAACCCAAAAGAAAATACATATAAATATTATTCAGTCTGCTAGTGTTGTTTCCCACCAGGGTATGGGTTAACAACTTTGATCCTACTATATATGCATACTATAATTCAAGAGTTGAGTAAATGGATAGCAGATGGTGGGAGCCAGATTTATCATTGTTAGAGTTGGAATTTACAGGTAAGCAAGGGGAGAAGGCTCGAATGATCCATGCAGTCATGAATTAAAGACAGAGACATTAAGTATGAGCTCATGTCTAGCTAATATAGATACAGATGTTTATGTATAGAAATATTTATAGATGTATGTTTTAGCACATAGGTTAGTGTACGTACATACATTTCTTTGCTCTGTCAGCTGAGGTGGCTGAGAAGCAATAACACCCCAGTAGCAATGAGCAATCCTAGAGCACAGATCCTGTTTTCTAATGTCATTCTCCAATCTAAGGAATGAAGGTGCCTTGAAGAAAAGGCAGATCCTAGGACTGAGGCAGGAATAATATACAACATGAACCGGGAGCATCCTGTGGTGCCAGAAAGTAAAGTGCTAAAACAAAACAAAGCAAAACAAAACAAAACAAAACAAAACAAAACAAAACAAAACAAACAAACACAAATACACTGCACACAGGAGCCAAATGGAAAATGTTCCAATCTCCAAAGCTGGGAAAAATTTAAAAAGATGTAAGTAATACAGTATTAGATTATATGCTGAAGTATAAAAGATACATGGAGGCCATGGTGATGTAAATTAGAGCCTGTATTAATAAATAAATGAGGGGTGCCTGGGTGGCTCAGTCGGTTAAACATCTGACTCTTTATTTCGGTTCGGTCATGATCTCACAGTTCATGGGATTGAGCCCATTATCAGGCTCTGTGCTGAAAGCATGGAGCCTGCTTGGGATTCTTTCTCTTCTGCTCTCTCTGTCCTTCCCCAGCTTGTACTCTTTCTCTCTCAAACTGAATAAACTTAAAAATAAAAACTAAAGAAGAAATGAGGAAGAATATAAAATATATCAAACATAAGAATTCAAATTGATTTGTACAGACTCTACACCAATAAGAATGTGGAACGTTATCTATTTCTTAAGCGTGGGCTACACATAATGACTTCCTTCCAAGGAGTAAAACAAAAAAGGAGGGAGAAAGAGTAATTTGCAGTGGAGAAACCTGACAAACTTTACTTCAGCCAGGTGATCCAGATCAAATCAATAGAGCAAAGTGACAGTGGCAGCCTGCACTCTTGAAACGATGAGATGAAAATACCACTTTACCACTGCAGTTTTCCTCCCTAAAACCTATGATCTAGCCCAATACTGGGAAAGCAAACAAACAAACAAGCAAACCAATGAATTCCAACCGAGGGAAGCTTTAAAAAATACCTGATCAACAGTCCTTAAACCTGACAAAATCATCCAAATAAGGAAATTCTGAAAAATTGCCACAGCCAAGAGGAATCCAAGCAGACATGACTATGAAATGTTATATGATACTCTCATTGGGAACACGGAACAGAATAAATGACATTGGGTAAAAGTAGAAAAATCTGAATAAAATAATAATATACAATATTTGTCCAATAAATGTAACAAATTTCCCCTACTAACATAAGGTATTAATAAAGAGGGGAACTGGGTTCTGGTTTATGGAATATCTCGTATCATCTTCATACATTTTTTGTGAAGTCTAAAACTGTTCCAAAATAAAAAAAGAGGAAAAGAGGAGAGATAAGGCCCTGAATTAATATCATTATAATTACACCCACACACCCCCCCCACACACACACCCACACACACACACTGCATAAGCTTTACAAGAAGAATAATTATTTTTATTTCTAATTTTAAATTTCCATAAAATTTTATCAATGCTTCTTGGCCTTAATGCATATATAAGTAAGTATACGTATACAAATGTTTGATATTTTAAGTGCAAATAAGAATATATTTTGATATAAAATTTATTAAGAAGTAGTCAGAACAATAATAATTTTCTTTCAGAAATTAATTCTTCCATCTTTGCTTTTAATCATTAAACATTGATAGCACAATCATCCCTTCTCCTCACCCAAACTACAACTCTGCAAACATCTATATACGTACAATCTACTCTGTACCTGATATGATTATATAATTAATAAACTCTGTCCTGCACACATTTGTGACCTGTCTTTTCAGCTGCAGTCCTTGTTTATCTAAATGCTTGCTTGATTCTCATGTGGTTGTCTACTTGGTGTGTTAAATGTAATATAAAAACAGAACACAATTTTTCCCCAAATATTCCCTACTTCATCTCCTCCAAATGACATTATGAGTCTTCTAACTATTGGGGCCAAAATTCTCTCCATACCTCATCCATTATAGCTACAAATCTTATCCTTTCCAATTTCAAAATGTTTATATCAAATCTGACCACATCTCACCACCCTGACAACTGCCCTGTGATATCATCGATTAAAGTCTCTCACCGAACTGTTGAAATACTTGACTTCATTTCCTGCTCCATTTTGCCCCTAATAGCCAAACCACTCTCAGGAAAACAGTTGGAGTGGTATTTAAAAAAATATTTTTTGATATTTATTTATTTATTTTGAGACAGAGAGCAAGTGGGGAGGGGCCGAGAGAGGGAGAGAGAGAGACTCCCAAGCAGGCTCTGTATTGTAAGCATCGGCATGACCTGAGCCAATATCAAGAATCTGTCACCTAATCACCTGAGCCACCCAGGTGCGCCCCTACAGTGATGTTTTAAATATTTGTGTCACTCCCTTGCTTCAAACTTTAAATGCCTTGACATACATTTAGAATAAAATCCAACTTTTTATGGTAGATTACAAAGTATAAATGAACTGTCCTGTCCTCTTTCTGAAAATTTCTCTTAGAATTCTACCCTCTCCCAGTCCTTGCTAGGTATATTACAAGGACTTCCTCTTATCCCTAGAACACAAAAAGTTTGCTTCTACCCCAAGAACATTGCCGTCGCTATCTCCTATATAGGGAGCACTCATTTCCCAGGCCTGTGTGGCTCACAGTTGCTAACTGGTTTTGGTTTCTGTGAATTTTTTTAAGTTAACTTCTGAGGTAGACTTGCCTTGAAAACCCTATGTGTAAAACAGCCTACCATAGCACTATCAAACTCTGAAATTATTTTTATTTTTCTCATGGAACTTTTCATAAACCAAAATTACATTTTTATTCCCATTTTTAAATGAACAGTTCTAGAATGTTAGCTCCATGACAATATATCCTGTCTTCCTTTCTCCCTTCCTCTCTCCTTCTTCCCTCTCTTCCTCCCATCCTTTCCTTCTTCCCTTCTTTTCTCTTTCTTTCCTTACCTTTTTTGCCTTACACTATTCCCTCTTCTTTTTTCCTTTCCTTCTAGCAATTCTTTGCATCCATCTATATACACCAAGAACATTACAAACAGGTACCTACTCTTACTTGCATACATCATATAAAGAAACCCATGACACTGGTATCATTGTAAGTGAAACAGAAATTAGTTCTAAGATTATACATGAAAGAAGTAACCTAATGATGAAATAACTTTAAAAAATTGTCTTATAGTCAGCTCAACTCTTCAACCACTTCAGTCACCCATAATTTTCAGCCAAAATAATCAAACCTGACATGTCATTAGACATAATTTTCAGTCTGTTTACATAATAAAATAAATTTACACACACACACACACACATACACTAACATATATGTATAATATGCTTATAAAAAGATTAATAAACACCTATTTTAGCCAATTCTAAACTATAAATCATTTTTTTAAAGGTAAGCTCAATGCCCAAAGTGGGGCTTAAATTCCTGACCCCAAGATTAAGACTCACATGCTCTACCAACTGAGCCAATCAGGCACCCCAAATAATATTTTTTTAAAGAAGGAAATGGGACTAATTCATTTTAGAGAGCTCAAGAAGTAACTAACAGAAATAATCTCTAGCATGCACCATTGAAACTCTGTAACTCATTTTTTGAGCTTTTAAAAAATAAATGCTCACTAGAACATGTTGATAAGAGAAAGATAATTGCTTATGGCATAAATTATATACAATGTATTGGGAAGATAAATAATATTCATTTGCTCTGAAAAGAAAATAATATTTACTGTATAGCCTTCAGAATCTAATTTTCATGAGTATCCATTTCTTTTTAGTCTGACTGCTAAAAAATAATAACTACAAAGTTAAAGAAAAAGAAAATGGAAAAACAAAGAATAACATGAGAAGTACTTATTTATACTCCCAAGTATAAACAGGAAAACAAACAAACAAAAAAATCTTTAATTTCCTTTCATTCACAGTAATCACTATTGTTTCTCTCTGACTATTGATCATGTACATGTTTTTAGGGGTGATCCTGAATTTGGTTAACTATAAATGTTGACTTACTGATACAGGGGGAAAGTCTGGATGGACCCACAAGCTTATTTTCAAAATGGAATTTAATAGCCTTTTTGGTCATATTCAAATAATCAATTTAAGTAGTTAAGGTAAATGTAAAAAATATACTTTATGGAAAAATATTCTATGTATCTACTGAAAATTAGACTCATATAGAATAAACTCTAACTACCTACTTAATTTTTCTTTTTATTCTGTTATTCTATGTTATTCTATCTATCTATCTATCTATCTATCTATCTATCTATCTATCTATCTATCCATCTATTCATCCATCCATCCATCTATCCATCTATCTACCTCCTAACTGCTATGTCATTGAAAGAGTCAAATAGTAAACACCAATAGAAATATAGTATGTTATGAAAAGTTACATGATGAAAGAAAAAATGCAACCTGCTTTGGGGTGAGTCATGGATTTAATATAAGGTGGTCAAGGAGAGCCTCACATAAAGTGAAAATTGAAATGTCACCAAAATGGAGTGAGAGAATGAATTATGATAAAGCTAGGAAAAGGATCACAGTAAATACCTACTCTTTTTTGCTGTTGTTTTAAGTTTTTACTTAAATTCCAGTTAGTTAACAGAGTGTAATATTAGCTTTAGGTGTAGGATTTAGTGGTTCATCACTCACACATAACACCTAGTGCTCATCCCAACAAGTGTCCTCCTTAATACCCATTACCCATTTATCCCATCCCCTGCCCACGTCCCCTCCAGCAACCCTCAATTTGTTCTCTATAGTTAAGAGTATGTTTTATGGAGCAGGCACCTACTCTTAACAGACTTGATTAGCTCATGATATTTTCCTTAACATTTTCTCTAACTTATTTTTATTAGAATTTGTAGCAGTTTAAAAATACTTCCAAATTTAGCTTTTATTCTCACTAAATTGGTTAATCAATTGTGATGCCTTTTAAGTAAACCTTACTTAATTCAGCATACAAATTTGGTAAATTTATCAGTAAGACCATTTGGGCTTTATGCTTTATGAGAGCAGGAGAAAGACTTTTGATCGTTCATTAAACATCACGAGTATTTGGATTATTCTGCAGACTTTTAGTTTCTAGTAGTTACATAATTAAACAGAGTCAAATATTGCTAAGAATTTTATCATGAGAAGAGTAGTCCTGTAACCCAACCCACCTTACTCCAGCCTCAGCTCCATTCTCCAATATTTTATAAATTTTAACAAGATTTCATTATCATAAAAATTAAAATAATAGAAGTTTCTAAACAATATTACAATAATATAAAAGTTTATTATAAAATTTTTAGAGAAGTTTTCAAGCATATACAAAATTAGAGGCAGTAGTGGATTGTCCCCAATAGTTCATTAGTTATTAACTGATCATTTCATGGCTAATCATATATTCTCTATGTTCTACCCACTCCATTCCCCCAACAAACATACAATTATTTTAAAGCAAAGATAAAATATCCTCATTTTTTCTTTAAATATTTTTGCATATATCTCTATAGATAAGAACTAAAATTTAATTATAACAAATGTACCAACATTCTACACACACACACACACACACACACACACACACAAATATTTTTAAAATATAATGAAATATGAAGGAAGTATTCTCTGATCTTCCTCAACATTCCTCTGATTGTCCTCAGCATTAAAACCAACCAACCAACCAACCAACCAAAAAACCTTCATTGAATTGGGATTCAATCTATGTCCATCTCTGTAATTGGTTACTTTGCCTCTTTGTGTGGGTGTGTGTGTGTGTGTGTGTGTGTGAGAGAGAGAGAGAGAGAGAGAGAGAGAGAGAGAGCGCACAAGCAGGGGAGGGGCAGAGAGAGAGGGAGACACACAATCCGAAGCAGGCTGCAGGCCCTGAGCTGTCAGCACAGAACCTGACTTGGGGCTCAAACTCACAAACTGACATGGTGACCTGAGCCGAAGTCAGTTGCTTAACCAACCGAGTGACCCAGGTGTCCCAGGCTACTTTGCCTCTTAAATCTCTATTAAATCTTAGGTTTCCTCACCTCCCCCACCCCCTGCATTGTAGACAGGGTTCATTAAGATTTCCCTTACCCAGGATTTGCTGGTTGCCTCCCTGTGACTTTGTGCCACTTAACTAAAATTTGACCTTGCCACTTTAAAGTCGTTATAATATTACTGTGGTGTGATAACAGATTATTTTTAAATACCCAGGGTTTGACAAACATTTCCTAGTAAGGGACAGATAGTGAATATTTTTGTTCATAATGTCTCACCCACAACTAATTAGCTCTGCTGTCTTAGCATGAAAGCAGCTACAGAAAATATGTAAATGACAGGATGAGGCTATTACCTGATAAAACTTTATTTGCAAAAACAGATAGCAACTGATCCCTGATTTATACCATGCTTTTCGAATGTAGGCTACTAAAGCAAACTTTACGCTAACAATATGGTTATTAACCATCGGTATAATTATTGAAGGAAGATTTTTAAAATATTTTATTAGATAAATTAGATTTAAAACATACTTTCCTGATCTTTTAATCTACTATTAAATTATGAGGCGCCTGGGTGGCTCAGTCAGGTAAGCATCCGACTTTTGATTTTGGCTCAGGTCATGATCTCACTGTTGCAGGGATTGACTCCTGCATGGATCTCTCTGCTGTCAGTACAGAGCCTGCTTGGGATTTTCTCTCTCCCTTTCTATTTGCCCCTCTCCCGTTCATGTTGTCTCTCTCAGAATAAATTAATAAACTTAAAAAAATAATAAAATTCCTTTTCAAAAAATTATTTTATTACCCATATTTTGTCATTATTACAAAACAAAATTATAATGCCGGATCATATGTTTAAACTTAGTTATATATGACCTATATGCCAAATATAGAGTTTGAAGGAAATTTGGAGAATATTTGGAATAGGGTCCTCCTTTATGGAAAAAAAAAACCTGATGACAAATAGATAAAATGACTTGTTAAGCAGTACTTGAGAGTTACAAAAATTATTGATAATTAGAATAGTATGTTTTAATTTGTTTAGACTTGGAAAATGCATTTTATTTTTAAAAATCCACACTTTTCCCCTTCTAAAATAAAATATTTTTTTGTTTGTAAACATTTTTCCTCACTTGAATGTTCATTCAAATGTAAAAAGAGGGCATATGCACTCTGCTCCCCACACCAGAATTTTGTATGAAATCCATTTACAAGATGAAAGGTTAGAGGGAGTCTAAGGTGTCCTCCTAACAGCTGCTCTAAAAACATGCATTTTTGGACAACACAGATTGTATAAACCATTCTATATTATAATTAACAAGTAATTCATGGTATTGTTGCAGTTCAATTACTTAGACACACGAAAAATGGCAACTTATTTTTTTTTCTAGTGCTTTGAATACAGCTGTGTGAAACCATCATCCCTTGGTAAATTTTGCAAGATGTTGAATATATTTGCTTAGTTGTCAAAATTATGACACTTCTAAGACAAAGGAGATGAAAGAACACTGAACATGGCCACAGTTGTGGATTTTTAAACAAAAGAAGAATGAATCTCAAACAAGGATAAAGAAACAGCATGATTTTTCATTAAAAAGTGAAAAACATAGTATCTCTACATTCCTGCCAAATAAGAGTCTTTAAGATAGGATCATATTTAATTAGGCAAATAGTTTTTATTGTGATGCTCTCCATAGCTAATTAGGATATTACTGTAAATGATTAAGTGTATATGTTTCTGTATATTGTGTATTTTACACGTATGTGTAATTTATGTATATGTCTGAATATAAACGTGTGTATGCACACACATACAGACAATATCTCACTCAATGAGTAATAGAACCTATTAATTAGTAACAGTGGGTCTGGTTAAGGTGTGGCAGATTTTCTGACTTTTAGAACATGGACAGGGGCGCCTGGGTGGCTCAGTCAGTTAAGCGTCTGAGTCTTGATTTCCACTCAGGTAATGACCTCACAATTCATGAGCTCGAGTCCCAGATCGGGCTCCTCGCCGACAGCGCAGAGGATATTTGGGATTCTCTCTCCCTCTCTCTCTGCTCCTCCCCCCCCCCCCCCCAACTAGCACATAGATGTGCTCTTGCTCTCTCTCAAAAATAATAAATAAATAAATAAATAAATAAATAAATAAATAAATAAATAAAAAGAAAGAAAGAAAGAGGAAAAAATGGGAAAATTTATAAAGATTGGACCTAAAAATATTTGCATGCCTGAGAGTTTTCTTGTATTTCTACAGTAGCTAGAAGACTTGGATCATAGAGTACCCTTGTTTTGAGAACCTGAGTCCCAGAGGAGTTTAATAATGGATTTGGATAACATAGCTGGGTAATAAAATGGTGGCACTGGAACGCAGGTTTCCTGGCTCCAAGAGTAGTGTTTCCTGTATTATATTACTAAGTTGTTAGACTACCTTCCTATTTGAGACCCTATCTTTTAGAGGGAGATACAGAACATTCTTCTGATTGGTCATTATTTTTAAGCTACTAAAAATATTAAATTAAGCAGACACTGAACCCACTGCTTAGATATGATAGAGTAAATGTTTGTTATGGCACTGGTAGGGCCTATCACTGGAGAATAAATGTCAAGTCCTTTGTGTGACATCTGCAAGGACAGACTGTTCTTAAGATCCAGTAGCAATACTTTCTTTCTTTTATTTTCTTCTTTCATACTATGTAAATCCATTTACTTGAAATTTCAAAAATAGGCAAAACTTAGAGACAGAAAGATCAGTGATCGCTGTTTGCTGGTGTTGGGACAAGGATTGATTTGGAAGCTGTATGAAGGAATACCTTGGGTTGATGGAAATGTTTATTTTTATTACAGTAATAGTAAAATGCACTGTGTACATTTGTCAAAATACAATCCTTGTTTACCTAAATTTGGTGACTTTATACTATATAAATAGGCCTCAATAAAACTGATTTTAAAATAAAAGATTATTTCTAATTCCATGTATATTTCAAAGTACCATTGTGATAAAAATAATTTAAGTTCTCAGTAAAAAAAAAAAAAAAAAAACCTTTGAAAACTTTCTTATATTTCCCTTTTAAGTAGGATATAGTGTTCTTTTTGTATTTGTTGCATTATTTCATAATACTTAATGAAGGGCCCATAGTTTTTTCTCTGATAAATCTGACATATTTCTCACTCATATTCTTGGATATTTTATGTTTGGTCGTTATTGTGAGTTGTAGCTTTTTCTCTTCAATAAATGATGTTGGGGAAACTGGAAATCTATATGCAAAAGAATGAATTTGAACTCCTATCTTATATCATTCACAAAGAGTAACCCAAAATGGATTAGACTTTGAGACTTGAAACTATAAACCTCCTAGAAGAAAACATAGAGGAAATGTTCCTTGATTTTGGTCTTGGCAATAATTTTTTTTTTTTGATATGACACCAAAAGCACAGGCAACAAAAGCAAAAGTAAACAAATGGGACTATATCACACTAAAATATTCAATTACAAAGATAAGTCCTGTAACTTAAAGGAAAAAGAATTAGTAAACAAGACTTTTTTTTAATTCATAGAGAAATCTCTATCATAAGAGAGATTTCTTATGTAAGATACAACAAACATATTCCAAGTAAAACATAGCAAAGAATAGAAAGGAATTTTTAAACATCAAAACTTGAGTGTTCCCTTTGCTTAACCTATCAATATTTAAATTAAAAAAGTCATTCCAAGCTATTATATAATCACCACAGTCAATTCTAACTTGATTAAAAAAAATAGTAACATAGTGGGAAGAGAAGTAAATGGGTTTAAAAGAGATGCTGAGCTTTATATGATATCATTTCAGGTAATTTGTCATTTTCAGAATGTGACTATCAAAGCAGAGCATGTCAGTTTCATGCATTTTTTTTTTTCAGTGAGCCAGAGTAAAACATGACTGTAATGCACGGCGGATGGTATTGTAATAGGTTGTCTAATTATTTCTATTAGGTACGATTTTTCAAAATGTAAAATATTGTCAAAGAAGAATGAAAATCAAACAATAGTATTCCAGAAACAAAACTTACAGTAGGTGAGTTAACTCAGCTTTAAAACGTGTAAAATTGTTAATTTATTAATTGTGCTCACCTGACGAAAGCAAGTGATCAAAAGAATAAGGTCGAATCCACTTTAGCACAGATATTATTGCAAATTTAGGAAAAATATAATTAGAAACCCTTTAAAGCAAAGTTAAGTAAATAATTCTAAAATTATTTGAATATGAGGATTTTACTAAATCTCTATAATGGGTTATTTTAATCTATTATTAAATACTGAATTCTTATTTGCCTGAAAGCAATATAAATGTTAAAGTGGAAAAGCTTCTGGTGAATAAGGAATGCAGAAATCCAAAATTTTATATATTTTGTTATTTTAATCTTTAATCAAATCAATTTCTGCAAGACTTTACTAAAATGAAATTAAAATTATATCTTAGTTTTAAACATTTAAAAATATTTTCTAGTCTCTTTTAAACACTCGTGGAAATAAAGTTATGATTATTTTTATTCAGGATTTCTGTCCAAAGATCATAAGTATTCAAAATGTATAGTATACTATGTCAGGGTTGTAAAAACATAGGAAGGCCCAAATTCTAGTCCTTTGAGTGAGTATTAAAGGCATTAAAGCAAGCCAAGGAGTTGTAAATGTGAGAATCCCAACAGTGTAACCTAAGTTACGTGCAGTAGTCACATTAGTAAGTGTTTTTCATGTACTACCTCATTTCATCTCCATTGCCTCACTCAGAAGTAGATTAAAGTATTGCCTGTATATAGAGTTTTCACTAGACTCAGGTAGATTACATAATTCACATTACACAAATAGCAGAAAAGTAGAAGAATCAGAATTCATCATAAATGATCTTGTCAACATGTTTTGACAAGGAGATGGTCTAGAGAAATTAGAATGAAGATGGGTAAATATTCAAATGGAAAAATTCCCATTTTAGAAATTATTTTGTGAAGTCAAAGGTCTTTCGTTTTGGTTTTATATATTTATTTGTTTGAGTAGGCTCCACACACCCAACATGGGGCTTGAACTCACAACTTTGAGATCAAGAATCACAATCTCTATGAACTGAGCCAGCCAGGCTCCCCATGAAGTCCACTCTCTGTGAACATGATTTTGAAATGCCTGCTTCTCTGAACCCAGTATTTGAAAACAACACATGTGAAAATGACAAATACTTATTGTTGAAGTTTCACAAATAGTGATTTTAAAAAAGAAAAGGCAAAGGATTTCTTATTCTTTCTTCTTCATTTTTTTCTCTACTGGAAAATATACAACACTTAAATATTGTGGAAATATAGATGTTAAAACATGACAATAATTCAAATGTCTCCCAGAAGTATGTGTTTTAGCATTTAGTTATCATGCTAAGGGAGTGTACAATTTCAATTTTCAGCCCTAGCACTAATCAAAATGAGAGGACATTTATCCTGACGGTAGCTCCCCCTGAACACAAATAAATTCCACATGTGTCTATAAAGTAAATTCAGTTAATAGATAGATCAATAGACTAAATTGTCAGAAGCTTTTTTTGGTCAGGTGAGACTAATAAAAATGCAACTCAAAATATTGACTTTTGAATTTTAGATATGTTGTCAGCAAATTAGTCACAGATGACTGAAGAACAAACTTGCAGTGTAAAGGCCACGGACCTAGAATTTTTTTATCTTTTTTCAAAAAATTAGAAGGAATGAAAGTTGCAAAATGATCATAGTGAAGCATTTAAAATCATAAGTGCAACATAATAGGCAGTCAATACATTTTTCTTCTTCTTATTTCTTTCTCATTGTAATATTGATGATATACAGTAAATACAATCTCACAAAACTGAAACTGGATTACTAAAATGTGGGTAAACCCCCAATTTGAGTAAATCTTAAATTAAAAGTCATGTCAATTCACAGCTGATTCATGGCTTAGCTATATAAATAAGCCATAAGTAATCAGAAAGACAGAAAATGAAGGGTTAAAGGGAATTAATGGGGTTTTGCCACTTACAAGAAAACTGAGTACATTTCCGTCTTTACTAATGAAGGTGGGCATGATTTCACATAACTGGTTAAATTATACTTAATCATAAATCAAGTGGCCATAACTAATTTTTTTCTGGGCCCTCTGGTCTGTTTCCTTGATCTGTGTATCCTTGCCCAAAACCACACGCACCACACTGTCTTAATTACTGAAGCTGTGCAAAAAGGTTTCATTGCAAAAGAACAAGTCTCCACCTTTTTTTGTGGAAAGTGTCATGCTTATACTTGGCCTTTATACTTCCCTATAAATTAGAATCTGCTTTTCAATTTCTATAAAACAAATATGCCAAATTACTAAAAACAAAAAAAACATTAGAACTGCCAACTGGATTGCATTGAAATCACTGACCAATTTTCAGTAAATAGACACTTTTTTACTGTAAAGAATCAAACAATGATTATGCTGTATCTGAAGAAGTGTGTAGCTCTTCCTAATTATTTCCTAATTTGTCTGATTGATTTCAACATGGAAGTTTTTGGACATCTTCTCTTGAATTTATTCCTGTTTTTCTTGGATTTATATTTTTAACAGCTTTATTGAGTATATTGATTTACAAAGAACTGCACATATTTAATTTGTACAATTCTACGAGTTTGGGCATATGCAAATACCTATGATGCTATCACCACTATCAACGTATCACGTATAGTCAACACTCCCTAAATTTTCTTTGTGTTCCTGTGTGTGAGTGTGGGTGATAAGAACACTTAACATGAGATCTACCTGATTAACAAATTTTGAAGTGCACAATATTGTATTTATATCTAGAGGTACTATGTTGTACAGCAGATATCTAGAATGTATTCACCTAGCATAAAGGAAACATTATACCTTTAGAAAAACAACTCTCCATTGCTCCCATTCCCCAGCAACAATTATGGAGGAATGGATATACATATACATATATATATATATATATATATATATATATATATATATATATGTGTGTGTGTGTGTGTGTGTGTGTATGTATATATATAAACTAAAATAGTGAAATTCATGTTTTCTGGTTTTCAGTGTCAAAATAATACTAATATTTCATTAAATTTATCTCTTGGCGTTTGCAGTTGTAAATTATATTATTTTACTATTGTATTTCTATTGGACCTTCTATATATCTACTGTCTGATGTATTCAAATTTAGGACTTTTATTTACTCCTATTGGATGCACCCTATTGCTTGTTATCAACATTAACAATGGATTTGTTTTGTTTTGTTTTTTAGTTTGTACGTTTATATAGCACATCTTTTCTATTCTTTTGCTTTCAAAGTTTTTGTATCTTTTATTTAAAGTATATCTTAAATATATATATATATATATACACACACACACATTATATGTATGTGTATATGTGTGTATATATATATATATATATACACATTTAATTTTAGAGAGAGAGAGAACACAAGCAGAGTAGAGGGGAAGAGAGGCAGAACGAGAGAGAAAATCAAGCAGTCTCCATGCTCAGTGTGGTGACGGAGGTGGGGCTTGATCCCATGACCCTGGGATCATGCCCTGAGCCGAAATCAGGAGTCGACGCTCAAACAACTGAGCCACCCAGGTGCCCCAAAGTGTATCTCTCAGAAACACCATACAATCGGGCTTTAAATTGTTTTATCTTTTTGTTTATTTTTCCAGTCTGGGATCATCTTTGTTTTTAGGTACACTATCACATTAGTGTGGTATCTTGGGGGTTATGTGCACCAAAATCTGTGTTATCTATTTATGGTACCACCTTTCCCCCTCTATTTCTTATTGCCTTCTTTTGCATCATTTGGGCATTTTCATATCATTTGACTTTTTTCATATATTATCTCGAGGGTTCACAATCTTTAGTTATTTTTTGTTGTTATTTCTTTAGTTGTTATTCTAGAGATTACAGTTTTTTATCACCTTCTGAGCAAGGAAAGTAACTTTCAAGTTTAACTTGTCTTCTTTGGAGTTTTTATGCTATTGTTACTGTGCAGAAAAGAGTGAACAAAGCAGGCTTAAGGCTGCTGTCTTTCGAAGGGCCTGCTGCCCAGCATCTGGAAACTTTATTCTGAACTGCTCCCTAAGTTGTTTCTCTGTGCCTACATTGTGATTTATAGTGAACATCTGCTTTCTTTCCAAGAGTCTGGGAGTTGAAAAAGGTGTGCCCCCGTGAAAAGCTTTTGATCAAAATCCTAAATTCCGAGTCTCCAAAGGGCCTCTTTGAGTAAAAACACTGCACGACGCTGCTCTATTTTCTCTGCTGTAAAGATGGTGCACTCTGGGGAATCTCTCATGGCGGGAAGAGAGGGTAGGGAGCCTGCACGTGGATTGCTTCGGACTCTGCCTATGTCTCTCCCCCTTACTGAACCAAGAGTGTATGGTGTTACTGTGTTCCTATGTTGCTGTGTCTATAATAAATCTGAGCTGTGGGGCCACCTGTATCCTAAGTCTGAATCCTTGTAGTGAACTGCCAGAGATACAGGCAATTTGGGGCACCCTGAAACAATTGCCCTATCTTTTATTTGCACATATGTCCACATATGTCTTAAAGTCCGTAAGACTTTATCATCATTTAAACACCATTCTAGTTCACCGTTTCTTTACCCTTCTTTCAAATATTTTCTATTGAGCCACTTCAGATCATTTTTCTTCTGCCAGAACTCTCTTTACTTGTTCATTAATACATATCTGTACCCTTAGTTTTTGTTTTCCTGAAGAAGTTACTTTTTTTTAAGAAAAATATATTTGCTAGGTATAGAATTCTAGGCTAGCATATTGTTTTCCAGTACTATTGAAACAAATGATTTTTCTAATACCTTTTTAGGCTTCTCTTCTTTTTTGGCTTTATCAGCAGTGTAATTATGAGGGACCTATATGTGGATTGCTTTATATGTTCACTTTTTTGTGGTAGGAAAAATTTATTGAATCTATGATTTGATGTATTCTACCAGCATTTGAAAATCTTTATACCCAGTACTTTTATAAATATGTATTTTGCCCTGTTACCTCTATTCTTCTGAGCTTCCAATTACATGTATGTTAGTCCCATGCCCCATATATCTTTACACTCCTTTCTGTACTTTTCATACTTTTTTGTTCTCTGCTTATATTAGGATTCTTTTGTGTACCGTATAAATGTAAGTTTTATGTATTTTTAATTACTTCATATTAACTCAGAACAGTGTCTTCTTGGGCTAAAAACTCACATTTAGATGTCAGACATACAATGATGTCCATGGGCTCATTGTTTTCTTTGTTTCCATCTCTCATGTTACTCTCCCCCCTGCCAGAATGTGAGTCTTTATTTTAACTGTTACTTTTTTTTGTTACAATATCACATAACTTATTTTTTTTAAGTTTATTTATTTTGAAAGAGAGCGAGCACAAGCAGGGTAGGGACAGAGAGAGGGAAGAGAGAGAATCCCAAGCAGGCTGCACATTGTCATGGCAGAGACAGATGCAGGGCTTGAACTTCTGAACCGTGAGTTCATGACCTGAGCTGAAATCAAGATTCAGATGCTTAAGTGACTGAGCCACTCAGGTGCCCCTCACACAATTTATTTCTAAATAAATCTCACCTTAGAAATAATTTTCCTTGATTTTGCTTTTCCTTAATAGATTATGATTACAGGCATAGCTTGGAAATCTTGCAGGTTTGGTTCCAGACCATCATAATAAAGCAGATACCCTAATAAAGCAAGTCAAATGAATTTTTTTGGTTTCCCAGTACACATGAAAGTTACGTTTACACTATCCTGTAGTCTATTAATTGCTCAATAGCATTATGTCCAAAAATCAATGTACATACTTTAATCAAAAACACTTTATCACAAAGGGTGCCTGGATGGCTCAGTCACTTAAGCATCAAACTCTTGATTTTGGCTCAGGTCATGATCTCACGGTTCATGAGATCAAGTCCACATCAGGCTCTAGGCTTACTTAGGATTCTCTCTCTCTCTCACTTTCTATCTGACTCTCCCCCACTCACACTTGCTCTCTCTCTCTCTCCCAAAATAAATAACTTTAAAATAATACTTTATCGCTGAAAAATGCTAATCATTATCTGAGCCTTCAGTGAGTCATAATCTTTTTGCTGGTGGAGGGTCTTGCCTGGATGTTACCGGCTGCTTTGGCTGCTGACTGACCACAGTGATGGTTGCTGAAGGTTGAAGTGGCTGTAGCAATTTCCTTAAGAAAGACAGCAATGAATTTTGCCTAACGAATGACCCTTTCACTTGAACACTTGAAGCCATTGAAATTGACCTAATTTCAATATTGTTGTGTCTCAGGGAATGAGAGCACCAAGCAGAGGGAGAGAAATGGAGGAACAGCCAGTTGGTGGAAGAGTCAGAACACACACATTTATTAAGTTCACTGTCTTGAAGTGGTTTGTGGTACCCCAAAACAAGTACAGAAGTAACACCAATGATCACTGATTGGAACTCAATATAACAAGTCTAATAATGAAGTTTGAAATATCATGAGAATTGCCAAAATGATACCTAGAGATACAAAGTAAGCAAATGCTCTTGGAAAAAAATGGCACTGAGGGACTTGCTTGACATGGGATAGCTACAAACCTTCTATTTGTAAACATGTGATATCTGCAAAGTGTAATAAAGTGAAGTGCAATAAAACAATGTATGCCTGTAATTGTGTATAATACTATAAACTTGGTGTTTGAAATGCCTAGGAATAGTTCTTTATAAACATTTCCAAAGGTTTTATATTTTTATTTTTACTCAATTTTTAATTGCTTAAAATTTATTAATCTTCTTGTGTAAAAGAAAGACATTTAAGTGACTGTTATCTTCATCTTGCTGAAAATACTAAAAGTATCACATATTTCTTTTGATTGTCAAAGTTTAAAAGATTCAAATGCAGTTATAAAACCATCTGCAATGCTCTATGCTGAATTAGAAAATTAATGCTGCACAATAATTAAGTGAGCTGAGTGTTAGCATTGCTCATATGAAATACCTACATAATCAAACAAAAGTATATGAGATAATACATATTTGTTACTAAACACTAGTCTTTTTTAAATACTTTAAGATTTCTGTTGCATATCTGCATTAGACAATAAAATAATTTTATAGATAGCATTCTATAAATATGATGGCTTTGATCCTCTGATCTTCTAGTTTATAATATTCAATATCTTCCAATTTTTGATTAAATGTAAAGATATCTGAAAATAAACATTAAAATATATCATTATAATCCATTTCCTGCATGAACATATGTTATTTATATACCTCTAACAGCAACTGTAGTCTACAATCTATTTTGGGTGTGATGTGATCAGTCTGCCCTTTCAAGTTCTTATTATTTATTGATGAGACAATTTTCAAAGTATTACACATTTTCAATCATATAAAACTTTTATCACAGAAATGTATGATACACACTTTTTGAAATGAAATGTAAAATATTTCCTCAAGAATGACTAAATAAAAAAATTTAGATTACAAAGTGCATAAAAAATTTATAATCACCATTGTGAGAATAAGAACCTTAACTATTGGCTTACCAAAATATCTACCCCATACCAAGTGAAACAAACTAAAGAAACAAAACATAGAAGAAAATATCAACATTGAAAACAAGATACTCCAACTCACTCACATGTCATGTGAGTTCAGCCCAATTATAAAATAAACCACCATGCTGACTCCCCTAGCATGACTCATCCTAGGCTATTGCTCTGTGGGGCCATCTTCCTTACTCTGCTCTGCTCTGACTCTGATATCCCACCCCATGGAAAAGTTCTGTCACCCAGCTCTCTAACTCCATGCAGCAGTCCACCCTCCTCCATGTGGGTACCATTTTCAGTTCAGTCAGCCTCTGACATTTATTGTAGCCTACCCCTTACCCCTAGCCCCTCATTGGTAAATTATTTGCCATCCTTAGCCGGGCTAGTCATGTGGAAGACATTTTTACTTCACTTCATCACTGACCCCCATATCCCAAGCTGTCTCCCCAAGTGGACACAAGTGTTTTCACTCTCCTTGGGGCTTGCTTTCCTCTACTGGATAAGGTTGCCATTTGTAAATACCTTTCTTAGTCTTCTCCAGTGTGGACATAGGAACCTTGGGACCTCACGTTTCTCTACAACTAAGCACGGTCAGCTACCTTGTATGGCCTCACCTAATATGTTTAGAATTGAGTTATTCTTGATTGGATGATAGTAATATACCAATACTAATTTTCGGGTTTTGATGATTGTTTTGCGGTTATATAAAAGAATGCTCCATAACATAACCATGTCCCATGTACCACTAAATGCCCCAGAAACCACCAAAATACTTGTTTTCTCTCCTCCCCAGCAGTAATCACCTGAAATCTGAAATTCCAGCTTCTAATTTTGTGTATTCAAACAAATTCAAACAATGACTTTCTTGTAATCATTAATACATTCATGGATAACCAGCCACAAAGCTCCAGCTCATCTTTTTGTAGGTCTCTTCTCTCCAGAATTTTAGCCCTTCTGGTCCATCTTGCTTTATTAGTTTTCAATGTCTCTAAATAGGTAACTTCTGTGGAGAAGTTTTGGCTTTTTAAGTTCCTTTAAATGGGAATTATGGTTTCCTTTAGTTAGTCCATGCAGCCTAAAAGTGGAAGTCCCATTTTCAACAAGTTTGAACTCATTTCACCTCATTATGACTTGGCCTCTTAAGGCTTGCAACACAACACTGTTTTATGCATCATGTTATATATACATTAACTGTCAACAAGATCCTACCTTTCAGAAAGATGGAAAATTTTATAAAAGTAAAAGATAGCACGCTTCCAACTTTATTTATGATGTGATACTAAACCAGCTCTTTGGTGGGGGGGTGGGGTCAATCTTGGCATAACTCACATCAAATATACATATTGCAAATAAAATAGAAATAAGTTAATGTACATCGGTACACCTTATTGGCATTGTTTTAAAAGCTGTGTTCCTTTATTTAAATTAAAAAAAATGATTTACATAATTAGTATATCCCAGTTTGGCTTATCTCTCTCCTAGGCTTCCAGATTTGGCAAAGAAACAAACTAACAAATGTCGCATATGCAGACAAATTTGAATTTCATGAAATAATTGGGACATACTTATTTTTTTGAGCAGGGGAAGGGCAGAGGAAGAGGAAGGGCGAGAATTCCCCCCACACACCGACTCCCCTCCCCTGATGCCCCATCTCTGATGTGGGGTTCCATCTCACCACCATAAGATCATGACCTGAACCATTATCAAGAGTCAGGTGCTTAACCAACTAAGCCACCCAGGTGCCCTTAATTGGGACATACTTAAATTTTAAACTGTATTTTGTTTAAGTGAAACTTAAATGTAACTAAGTGTCTTACATTCCATTTGGCAAACCTACCCCCTCCCTACAGCCAGGAATATATGCTGTTCAGAGCAAACAAGTGGGTATTTCCCAGTCAATTTATATTTAAATAGAAAAAAATCTGAAAAAGCTGACAGTTAATCAACCTGAATAATAGAGAATAAAAATGCCACTGTGAAGAATATAGTAGGACTTCCAAGACTTTAAGGATCAATAACTTGTCAGGAAGACCCTATGGAAAAAAAAAGCTTAGTGTGTCTAATAAAGCAAACGGCATTATATTGTTATCTTATGCCAAGTCTTACCTCATTTGCGGGTTGTTTAAATATGCTTTAGTATAAACAGGAACGAGTTCTGAAGCACACTCTAATTTGACACTCAGAGACTGAAGTGAGTGAGCGTACAGCCTAGCATGAGGATCAATGGGCAGAAATAAAAGCACTTTCTGTAAGGTTGTAGTGTGTTAATTACCGGACAACTGGCATGAAATAAGTTGACTTAGTTGGTGGACAGTTTAACTGATTTGTTTTCATCAGCTATGCTAAGTCACAAAGTTGTGGTTTCCTTTAGTCTGTTAAGTAAAGACACTGTGTATCAAACAATTTTGTACTCAAAGGACATTTAGGTTAGTCCATAAAAATTAGTTTCTCTTTATGGTGCCACACTTTGCAAGAGAAGATGTTAAAATGAAAATTCATGAAACACTCTGATCATGAAATCTATTCTTGAGCATACTGTTAAGGAATTTTTTCCTGTATTCTCAAGAAATGAGAATTCCTTAAAGACTTTACTTCCTTTATAGCAGTTTTTTTTAGTTCATTTATTTTTATGCACTTTTCAATTTCCTATGGCATATTTTCTAATTGTTTTCCTCACTATTATACTTCCAAATCCCAACCTGCCCTGATGCATCAACAAGTGAATGCTCCTTCCAACTTACTGAGAAAATACACAAGCATGAAATTCCCATCTTCCTCTCTCTCCACTTGAAAATATATATGCAATAAAATCCTTTTCTCGCTCTCACACTTTAATGCTCTGCATAGTTTCCACAAGTGGCAAATGAATGTAGGAGAGTTATAAAGGCATAAAGTATAAGATATAAGATTTAATAAATGTTAACATTTGGGGTAGTTAATACAAGGTATCATTATTGTATTGTAACAAGGAAGAATAGTATTTGATATTATATTCAGATGAGAAACTATCACAGTTTAAATGACTTGCCCAAAGTCACACAGAAGAAATCAAAATTGAATTTAGGGAATTTAAAATACCTAAGTTTATGCGGCACCTGGGTGGCTCGGTCAGTTGGGCGTCCAACTTCGGCTAGGGTCATGATCTCGCGCTTCATGGGTTTGAGTCCCACATCAGGCTCTGTGGGGGATAGCTCAGAGCCTGGAGCCTGCTTCAGGGTCTGTGTCTCCCTCTCTCTCTATCCCTCCCCTGCTCGCACTCTGTCTCTGTATCTCAAAAATACACATTAAAAGAATTCTTTAATAAAAAAATAAAATAAAATAAAATAAAATACCTAAGTTTACTCAGACGTCCCTGAACACACTAAGTATAGATTCCAGGGTCTAAATGCTAGATTTAACCAGATTGAAATCTGGGTCTTTCATAACCTCTGCATTAGAGGAACATTGTCATGTAAATGAGCATAAAGAATAAAGAATGCTGTAGGAACAAACCTCTAAGTCCACATATCTTATATTAAGTTCTATTAAGCCACTGTGCAAAGACACGGAGTTGTTAATTAATTCAAAGATTATTTGCTCATCAAACAAACATGATTAAGCATATAAACTATGTAAGATACCTGAATAGAATGCATGCTTGGCTCTCAGGAAGGTAATGGAAGAAGAGAGAGTAAAGGAATTTACTCTTAAAGATACTTCTCTAGCCTTGATAACCTTCGGTCATGTCAAGAACCTATCCACACACCTGGAAAAAAAAAAAAAAAGCTCACATTTAATAGTAGTGAGAAAACATTGTACCTATGCCTCAAGTTTTGACACACAGAATATGAAAATCAAACTAATAATTTAACGTGCTCATGATGAAGAACAGATCTTTCACTTCTAGGACTTCGTACTTAGTATTACCTCCACCTGGAATAATTCTTCCTCAGATGCCCGTGTGGTTCCCTCTTTCCTTCACCTTCCAGGTTAGAGCTCTAACATCACTCTGCTAAAATCGGAGCTGTCACCCCCACAGTTTTTATCTCCCTCTTCTGAAACACTCATTTTTACTATTTACTGCATATGTACTATTTTTATTGTTAGTTATTATTGTCTGTCTCTAGCATAAAAGCTCTATAAACACAATATTTTTGTCTCTTTTTTATCCACTGCCATTTTATCGGCATCCTTGAAAAGTGTCTAGTATAAAATAGCTCCTCAATAAAGACTTAAGTTGAATGAATGCTTTGGAACGGGGCGGGGGAGGGGGGGTAGATTTAGAGGACATACAAAAATAAGTCAAAGGAATTTTAAAGGAAAGTTTTCATTAGTTGATTAATTAAATGTAATACTTAAAATCCCCCCAAAAAAAGAGATTTACAAGTAGTTGATCTTGAAAACTGCAATGATAAGAGCAACCAGGTTTTAACTGCATCCTATTCACTCCACTGATGAGGAAGGGTTTCCTGCCTTGGGGGTATAAGATGGCGGAACACAAAATACCTGACCAACAGCAGTTTATTAGTCCTACATTCTCCCATCCCAGGGGAAAGGGACACTGCCTACCACTTAGGCAACACAGAAGTTATACGTGGGAACCACATAAACAACCAGGGACCGTGGGGGACAAGTTTTGTACCACCAAGAAAGTGACGTCTTCCCTGGTCCCCACAGGAGGATGTGACTGGCTTGTCTTAATAATTTCATGGGCGGCCAGAGACTCGAAACCCACTTCTCAGGGCTAAGCAGAAACTCTGCCTTGTCTCTTTGGTAAGGAGGGCTGCTTGGCTGTGGGACTTCATCCATAGGACCAGAGAGGTGAGGAGAGCTTGTGGTTAGGTCATTCAAGGTCCTGCGGATTTTACCAAATATCAAGGCAGCACATGTGACTGACATTAAATTTAGACCCTACACAAGCTGATATTGCAGATAATGTGTGTTTTATCTTCAAGGGAGGAAAAGTTCAGGGGTGGGATGGGATAGGAAATTTAAATTTTTTTTTTTAACGTTTATTTATTTTTGAGACAGAGAGAGACAGAGCATGAATGGGGGAGGGTCAGAGAGAGGGAGACACAGAATCTGAAACAGGCTCCAGGCTCTGAACTGTCAGCACAGAGCCCTATGTGGGGCTCGAACTGACCAACCGTGAGATCATGACCTGAGCCGAAGTCGGCCGCTTAACTGACTGAGCCACCCAGGCACCCCAGGGATAGGAAATTTTAGTGTCCCCTGGGCTATTGTCAACCGTGGATACTTCATGGCCAGTGGCTTACACTGAACATGTCACAGTTGACTGCTATTAACTCAGATCTGAGGATGAAGGAGGGAAGAAGGAAACAGACCTTGCCAACTAAAGGTAAAAAGAAAAATTCTGCAACCTTGCTTATAGAGAAAAAAAACTGTTATTTCCTCTACAAAGAAGAAGGCAGATTGTCTTCAGACTTGTTCTTAACACTAATGCTAGAAGCAATAAAGCAATGACTACTGAGTTTCCAGAGGTGAAAAATTAAGGCTTACCCACACATTTTAAAGCCCAAAAGATTTTTCTTTTTTTCTGATGGAGACAATGGAAAATAATTATATATGTTATCAAAATTATATATATATATATATATATATATATATATAATTTTCAAAAATATGGCATCTTTTTTATGCTTACAAAATAAGTAAAAATAATGCTCTGGTGAAATCGATATTAATTAAAATAAGCAGCTAACAGTAGGGAAAATGAGTTATTCAATGAAAGATATTGAATGAAATGAGTTAGACATAGAATAATATACATGATTACAAAACACAAAAAAATTACATAAAAGGTTTTAATATTCAGCATTAGATTACCTGACAAAGAAAAGAATCAGAAAACTAAACTTACTAAGTTAAGCATTTTACCTAGGATACAGTCAATATACATATGCAAAACCCTAATTATATTTGAATAGTTAAAGCAGGTTTTAAAGTGTATATAAAATATGTGTTTATAGGTATAGTTATTCACCATTATATATGATCATTTATATGTATATGAAATATGAGCTTATATAAATAATACACACTGACATTCCTGAAATAAGTACACCTTGACATTAGTATCTATATCAGTTGGTATAGGATTAGGGGTCATTTTATTTTTGTAATATAGTTTTCTAAACTTCCTGCACACATTTAAATAAGAGACATTTTTTTTAATTTCACAAAAGCAGAAAACATATTTGCATCTTTGAATAATTCCTGCAAATATAAAAACAAGTCATTTTCTTCATCTGCTCCCTTAATTTTTGTTCAAGTCCCTTCTGCTTGAATTCTTAAATCTGTTGGCGAGAGGGCTCGCTTATTATGCCCCTGACAGAAATGTTCTTGGTCGAAGATATTATTCTCTTCATCATCCCTCTGCTCTTTTGATCATTGGATCCCAGAGGAGATTCGATCCCCACCTCCACTTGCCCCAGTACCCAAAATATACATAACTCCAAATTCAAAAGTCTGTTTTCAAAATTCCAAGAGTTGCTGTCATTACCTAATGGTAGGTGAAGGGGGTTGGGGGTAATGAAACATTAAGAATGGAGTATTTCCAGGTAAAAAAGAGCTGACTCAGGATCTCTAGGGAATAACTGCTTTTCCAAAGACTCTTTTCCTCATCTCATGTTTGCTTGCATGACTTGGTACTTAGCTCAGAGATGCCTATATGAATGAAATGTGTTATTTTCACAGTTTGTACATTGTGAGAAGTGCTTCTCACCATGTGAACCTCACTTCATTGCTGTGCTTGAAAGTTTTAAAAATACAATTTTTTAAATAAATAAGCACTCTCTCAAATATTCTTGAAACACTTGCTCTTTTTAATCTTCATTTTTAATAATAATAAAAAAACCCCACTTTGATCCTAGCAAGACTGACATTACCTGTAAGGTTTTACTAAAGTCAACATTCTGTTTTAGCCAATAATTAATTTACTAATGACCATATGTCCCTTTTATACAGAGTATAAAAAACTTCCTTTGGCATTATTTTTTTCATAATTTATTAGCTGTCTACATACTAATTGGTAAAACAAATCAACGCAGTTCCCGGTTCAATGGCTGAAGTGCCTGTGTAAAACAGTCAAAAGCAGCCAGGCAGAAAAGAAGAGAAAGAGGGACGACTTCAGATGCAAAATGTAGGATTTTTTGTGAAACTATTTACACTATTTCTAATATGTATTAGGGTCAGTTGTTAGGTCACCATTAGACAATTCTAAAGATGAACTATGAGGCACCTCTGATTCTCCTGGAAACTGCTGAGGATTCAGAACTCCCGTTTCCCCAGGAAATGCTAATAGTGATATTCTTTCCACAATTTAATAGGAGTAAAAGTCAGAATTATTGGTAAAGAGAAGATAAAATGAGCTATTCCATATAAAACCACTGTTCACCACATTAACATATTCTTTTCCATTTGAAAGGATAAAACTAATTATACCCATAATCCCTATTGTCCAGGCAAATACCCTTTTGTCTATAGGACTTGAAGTGCCCACCCACAATGTAGACAAACAAGATGAAATCCACCAAATGTCACCTCCACTTTACTCATCTCTGTCAATATGAAATTGAAAAAGCTCTCTGCACACTCATTAGCTTCTGACCTCTTATTCCCATCTGTCCAATTCGTGAACTCAGCTCATTAGTCTTCTCCTCTCTCCAACCTCTCCTCTCAGTTTATTCCCTGGAATGTCAGTTCACCAAGTACTATGTACCCTCAAACACATTTCTGAATTTCCCCTTTGCATCTATTCCTTAAATAAGGCATGTTTTACCCCCTCGGAATATATCATTTCCTGTAGTCTTTTCAATTGGAACGTTTTTTGTTTGTTTGTTTTGTTTTTTCACATGCCATATATCTTAAATTTGAGCAGAGAATTGGCGTTCTCCTTACTCTTCATTGTTGCTTCTGGATCATTAATTTTTCTCTGTCTTTGGAATTCTCAATATTTAGCCACATACCTGCTCTATACTTGCCCTTAGTGATCCTCAACCACAGTCTCAGGCATTATCCCCTTAGTTACAGACCTTATCAGATAGCCCAGAGCACTTAACTTCCACTCCATTCCTCTCTAGGATATTTCAATGCTCTGTGGACCTCATCTTTCTCCTGAAGATCCTAACATATTCAATTCTAAAGAAGTTTCCTTTATTTTACACTATTATATTACACTATTATATGTGCATGTTGTCATTATCATAAGATGAACTATCTTTTGAACCAATTCAGACTTCCTACTATAACATTTTCCCAACATCAGTAAGAAGTCAAATGTATTGATCTTGCAAATCTTGCTATGTGACTTTCAGCAAGTTATTTAAGTTCTGTTTGTCTTTGTTCCCTCATCTGTTGGATGAACATAACAATATTACTTTTCTGATGGATTTGATGTAAGGAATAAATTAATCCATCCAGATAAAATGCTTCAGCAATTCCTGGAAGATAGTAAATGTGCATTAAATATTAGCAATCACTATTATTAATGTTGTGATAACTTTCTAATCTTCACTATCATTTTATCATTCTTTCTGTTCTTAATTTATTTAAGGATCATTTTCCTCTCATGGGCACTCGATACCACCCAAAACATCTTTCATTTTATTTACTTATTTTTTCCCCTTGGCAACTATGCTTTTCCAACAGGATGGAGTCAATTTCATTCTACTACAACATTCCTCAATCTCTGGCTCCCATCTCATTTTCAACTGGTGTGTCTGAAAAAAAAGAGAAGGTATCTTTCTGCCATCAAATTTATAACTCATCCATAGTTGTAAGTATATGTATTCTTTTTCCTCCATTTCTTCACTTGTTTATTCTGTTTATTTCTCATTATTCCCATTATGTTCTCGATTAGGAAATTCAACTCTTTAGTGAGAAAGAGTCTTCTGAGTCTGTCTTCTGAATCTTTCTGCTTTTTAACAGAATCATATCCATATTCATTCAGACAAACTCCAGTACAGAGATGAAGAATAAAATGTCTTAAGGGACAAGTAAGTTATTTTCTAATTGTGACAAAGCCAGATGCAGGATAGGCAGTGATAGAGCTCAATGCAAACTCAAGAAGACATATTTCATTCTTTGAACACGCTGCTACCTACCAAACATACTTGAAGGGCAAACTCAGCCAGTAAGAGGCCAATTTATTCTCATATCTCCCAAAGTAAAAACAAACAGGTAAATAAGAATAAGATAGACATGTCCCTTTGCATATCTACCACTATCTCTATAAAAATAGAACACTTGAAATCTATGCCTCCAAAATGTCTTTTTTTGGTGACACTGGACCATTGTTATCTGTCTCTTATTTTGATATGCCTTAGACCTTGTCATTTTTTAATAATCAAAACCACTATTTACTAATTTATTCAAGTCAGAAACCTGGGAATCATACTTTACATGTTACTTTCACTTAATTACCATGTATAACACAAAAACTTACTAGTGGATTCTACCTTAAAAATATATCTTACTAGATCAACTTCTGGCACGACAGTGTGAGGACCTCCGTTGATCTGCTTCCCATTGAAACTAGTGAAACTTATACAAATCAGCCATATAAAACCCCTGGAAATGTTCCTAAGGATTAAAAGCCAATAAAGAAATATATACTTGGAGCACCTGGGTGACTCAGTTGGTTAAGTGGCCGACTTCGGCTCAGGTCATGATCTCACGGTCCATGAGTTCGAGCCCCGTGTTGGGCTCTGTGCTGACAGCTCAGAGCTTGGAGCCTGTTTCAGATTCTGTGTCTCCCTCTCTCTGACCCTCCCCCGTTCATGCTCAGTCTCTCTCTGTCTCAAAAATAAATAAACATTAAAAAAAATTAAAAAAAAAAGAAATATATACTCAAAGAACATCTTCAAAAATTGCTTAATAAAGGTGAGAGTCTGTGATTTTGAACCAACACTACTTCCTCCTTTCTTCTCCCTCCCCCTCATCTCAATGATGTGCCAACTCCACTCCAGCCTCCACATGGCCAAGACCACAATGATCTATCTCTTCCCAGAATTTAGAGGGATTTTTTCCTGGGAGCAATGAGGTGTCAGTGTTTCTGATCCAGCCTCCAGCTAGATGCACCAAGTCTCAGATGAGGTCATAAAATAAACTTCAATAAGCTTAGAAGAATAGAAAAATATAAAGTATTATTTCCTTTATATATGGAATCTAAGAAACAGAACAAATGAATAAATGACAAAATAAACAACAACAAACAGAAACATATTCGTAAGGCCAGAGAACAAACTGGTGGTTACTGGGCAGGAAGAGAGGGCAAGGATGGGCAAAAAAAAGTGAAAGGGATTAAGAAATACAAGCTTCCAATTATTATTTTTTTATTTTTTAAACAATTTTGTTAATGTTTATTTATTTTTGAGAGAGAGAGAGAAAGAGAGAGAGAGAGAGGCAGAGAGAGAAGGAGACACAGAATCCAAAGCAGGCTCCAGGCTCTGAGCTGTCAGCACAGGGCCTGATGTGGGGCCCGAACCCACGAACCGCGAAATCATGACCTGAGTCGACATCGGGCACTCAACCGACTGAGCCACCCAGGTGTCCCACTTCCAATTATTTTTAAGAGATGGGGAGGGGTAAATAAAAAAAGAAAGAAATGGTAAACTACCAAATAGGAGAAAATATTTGGAAAAAATTACCTTTGGTAATGGTTGCACATATCTGCAAATATGCTAGAAACAATTAAATTGTACATTTTAAATTGGTAAATTATAAGTATGCAAATTGTATCTCAATAAATTTGCTAAAAATATATATTAAATATATCTACATTTCTATCCACAGCACAATCCATGCCACTATCCTATCTTACTTAAAACTGTAGTATCCCTGTAATACCTTCTTTTACTTATATTTTGCCTACCCCAATGATCTCACTACACAGAAGAGTGTATTTTTTTAATTTTTTTTCAGAAGAGTGCATTTTAAATAAATTTTAATTAAAAATTTTTTTTAATGTTTATTCATTTTTGAGACAGAGAGACACAAGGCATGAACTGGGAGGGTCAGAGAGAGAGGGAGACACAGAATCCGAAGCAGGCTCCAGGCTCCGAGTTGTCAGCACAGAGCCTGCTGAAGGGCTCGAACTCACAGACCCCGAGATCATGACCTGAACTGAAGTCAGAGGCTTAGCTGACTGAGCCACCCAGGCGCCCCTAAATAAATTTTAATTAAATCACATCACATTGATGCTTAAAACATTTCAATGACTTCTAGTGACATCTAGAAGGGAATACAATCTTCATAAAATAATTATTAGAACCATATATGATCTGACTTCAACCTAACTTTCCAATATATCAAGCCATTCTTCCATTTTGCTCTTTATGTTTGAGATTATGGCATGCTTCATATCCTCCCCCTTGCCTCTTCTTCCTGGATGCCTGCTCAGTTATGTTGGTATTTTTCCGATTTCCCAGACAGGGCTCCCCTGATCACACAATTTGAATTGGCTTCTCATTTTATATTCTTGTTAATATACTGAAAATTAATGTACTTTGTAGACATATTTTAATATTTGATATTACTTTTAAATGTCTATCCTATTAATTGATATAAGCAGCCTAATCAGAAGGCACTTCCATATCCTCAAAAGCAGGGTGGGGGGCAGGATTGAGGGAAGGGAAAGAAAAAGAAGAGAAAAAAAGAAGAGAAGGAAAAGAAGAAAACACTGGACAAAATACTAATTCTAGACCTAGGTAAAGGAGGTAAGTAAATACATGCAAGCACACCGAACCATACTTTCAATTTTTTAGTACATATAAATTATTTTAAAATAAGAGATGGGAGAACTGAATTCCTACTTCCATAACCCCAAGATTGTAAACTTCAATGGAAAGGAACAAAGTTACTAGAATAATGTCTGGCTTTTAATAGGCATCTAAAATGTTTGCTTAATAAGTGTATGTACATTATTAAAATTCTATTATTTATGGATTGATGTAAAGTCAATTTCCCTCAGAATATAGAACCAGGAGATTTTTGTCCCTCTTGAATTAAAGATATGTTCCCATAAATCAAGCAATATAAACTAAATTTGACATCATAACATCATTTTTTCTTATCAACCAAGGGGTTTAAAATGAAATGTAATCATGAAATTCAAGGTATGTATTAACTTAAGTTCATGATCAAATATTTCCTCATTATTTACCTTGTTTTATATGTATATATCATTATTATTTTGATTTTATGCTTATATAAGCAGATGTAACTATGCAAAATGCTATTCCAATGGTTCATATTGTAAAACAAATTACCTAAAAACTCAGTGCCTTATAACCACTTTATTTAGCTCAAAATTGTATAGATCAGAACTTAAGGAAAGTGGGCAAGACTGTATAGGATTGTTATCTGTTGTAAATGGTTCTGCCATCTGAAAGTTTGCTTTGGCTGGACTTTCAAGATGATTTATTCTGAACTGGCAGTTCAACCAGGCTATGAAGCAGAGTGCCTATATGTGATCTCTCCAAGATCTTAAAATATTCCTTCTTCTTACACCATAGCTTAATTCCTCCAGATGAAGCTTTTTAAGAGGCTCCTAATAGTTATTTGCCTTTTATAGCTGGATTCATGGAGAAGAGTCACTTAAGACTCTATTCCTCCAAATTGAGTCTTAAACTTAGTAGTAAACTATCTACTTTCTTTTTTAAGTCAGTTGGAAGAGGGTGCGCGGTGGTCAATGCTTCTCTCAGCTTCAGCACCTTAGACTTTTTGCCAGAGACCATTAGGCTCAGAACGAAGCAGTGCCTTCCCTTTCAAGTCCAGAGTCTCTTTTCCATCATTATCACATCTTGCAAGAGACATCCACCAGGATCCTCAGTCTCCCTCCAACCTCCCCAATAATCTTTACTACAGTGTCTTGAATGGCTTTCATGGATCTAACATCAATATGAACTGAAGTGTATTTTCTTTCATAGAAATATAGAAAAAGACTTGGGGGCTGGGGACATTGAGGAAGTTTTAAAATCAGAGTTAACTCATTGGTATCAGTAGAGTCTCAGGGGTTCCCAAGTATGTTCCATTGGTGTTTGAAGAGAAAAGTAACTGGGCAGAGGAAAGAGCCAGTGGGTCTTTTGAAATTCTATCTCAACCATGTATCGGGGTATTGCATAGGTCTTTTCAAGAAAGGTTTCTGCTACTAATTTTCTAAAACTGCTAACATACATAATATTCCAATAAATCAATTTAGTTTTCAATGTAACGTTGATGTTACTTGTCCAGAAGTAAATAACCCTGAGGAAAGAGTTCATATTTCATTACTCTTTTGATCCTGTTTAGAGATTTTAATGCTTAGCTGTGCATCTGGTGTTGCAAAGGGAAATGCTGTTGAGATACACTGTTTGGCTAAGTCATTTAACCCAACACTTCAGGTTGGCATTTTGCACAGCTAATACTTTAAAGCTGATATTTCACAAAAATATCTTTTAAAAAAGATGTCCTCTCCGTTATATACTTTTTGTAAAGGTTAAGTGCACCGTGTTTCACTTTTAAGGTGATTCTTGAATTGATAACAAAGTTACTCCCTTGTTTTAGAGATGTCAACCATAATACATGGTTCATTAAAAAATGACCCCCTGGTCTTTCTTGCTCTTAATGTCTTCCTTTTGGTATTTGAAATAAAAACCTGTGCTTGACTCCCTCACCTGAAAAATTTATTGTCATTGACTTTTCTATGTAAGAATTAAGCAGTATAATTCATCTCTTTGTACACCACCTAAAATGATTTATTTTTCTGTATAAGTTAAACCAATTGCTGGTTGAGGTTTAGATATGCATGTTTCTTCTAGTTGTTGTAGTTGTTTTCATATATGCATGCTTCTAAATATCTGCCTTTGACCAACCACAGAAGATAACTCAGTGCAGAACATAATGTACTGTTCACCTCCAATAATGTGAAAATATGTATGTTAGCTAATTGTTGGTAGTTCAGATGACATTAAAGTAATGGTTTATTTATTTTGTAAGGTGCAATCAAATGAAATGTTATACAATTATGTGAATAGTATATAGATTTACTGTGACGTTCCCTGTTCTTAAATCATTGAGTAGTAGATGTCTCCAATTACACAGAAAAATTCAAATGCACATACACACACACAGACACATGGACACACACACACTGGTTTAAATAAATGACTTTGAGAACTTTAGAATTCAATCTTAATATGCATACAACACATTGACTTCGGAGTTTTTCAATAATTCCAGCTGAGTGATAGATTATGTCTCCTTTAGGTCCTGAAAATGAATGCAAATTAATGCATTCACTAAAGCAAATTGGTATTAAAGTTTTATTTTATTTTCTTCATCTGCACCTGACAATCCAAAAAAAAAAAAACAAAACACAACCAAAACTCTCTTTTGAACCCTGCATCGGTGTGTTTATGGTATGTGATTTTAATATTGCTGTTTTTCTCTTTTGATCACTGATTGATCCGATTATGATCAGTTGGATTTGTGTACCTTTGAACAAGTATAGATGACAGAAACGATTCCTTACAGACTTTGTCACTATGTACATAGTGAATGTGAACTTTGGTTAGTGTCACATTCAAAGGATACTTCCTAATCAGCGAAAACATCAGTGCAAACTGCATCGCCTTACCTGAGAGCATAAGAAACCAAGACTCCCACCCAATAACTCCTTTATCAATTGTTTCTCCTTCCCAATCCTTGCTTAGCCTTCCTCTGTTCAAAATACTTGATACTGCAAGAAATCTCCCATTTCTCCACATCAAAGAATATAGGGAGTTTCTGAGCAAAAATTGATAAAATTTCTTCTCTAAAGTATTTTATTCTCTTAAGTGTTTATTAACAATAAATATGTCTTTTTTTTTCTTTTGAAACCAGAACAACAGCAGTTTTTAAAAATCTGTGTTTTCTACCGTGTAGACAGGTCTGCCGTCACTCTTTTGGCTTTTGTTATACCCAGCCATGTTCTCCCCCACTCAAAACTGCAACTTTCTCTCCAATTCCAAGTGCAGGGTGCAAAATAATGGACTCTATACTTTGTACTCTCTTAAGCAGCATTTGCGTGGTTAAATGCAATTCTGAAAAAGTGAGGATAAAAAAATACAGTATGTTTAATATTTAAGAATATTGGAAGTCTTTATGTTTTATATACCATCACATGGAGGAAGGGGAATATTGATGTTGGCTTCACATATACTTTTCAAATGGACAATATACATCGGAAATAACCTTTCAATTATCAGCCACAGTTAGCTCCATGAAGAACCCTGACTATTTGGCTGGGTTTGAAGCAGTTCTGAAAAAAACCCTTCCTAACCAAACAGCTGGAAATTTATTGCTTTTTCACTTTTCTTAAATGACTTTCACACCAAGTCTCATCTCATCCTAGTAACCACAGTGGGATTTTATATATATATATTTTTTTTTTTTTTTGCTTCAAGTAAGCTTAGATATCTTAAAATTGTAAACAGTCATTTACTCAATTTTATCCTGTCTTTTGACAAACTTCTTGATAGTAATAAGCAATAACATATGATAAATAATTTTACAAGATATAAAATCCAGTATAATGACTCCAAAACAACATTGACCAGCCAACATTATTCCTCAGAACAAAAGCTCATATTTGAAATAAATGCACTTATGAAAAAAATGATAATTAAAAAAAATATGCCTAGAGAAATCTCCACATGAAAATCAGTTCTGCATCAAATCGGTCATGGAATCTTTCCTGCTAAGTTGTTGTGGCTCTTGCAACAGAATGAAACTCAGAGACAATCTTTTGGATAAGAAAAATTAGATTAATGGATGGTTTTCATAAAAACAACATATCCTTAAAAACTGAGGCAAATCCCCAGATACTCTGAATTATTAGATGTTGATCAAACATCGGCACATGTAACCAAAATTTTGATATCCTAACGGTGGTATAATGACAAAAATTCTAGACCGGGAGCTAGGAAAGCTGATTCTGCCACTAATGGGACAGCAGGGCTCAATTTCGTCTGCCTATCAGATATCTGTCATTTCTAACTTTCTGTGAAATTCTGCATTTACATATTATGTACATAAGTATAGCCAGAGAAATGAACAGGGATTCTAAATGCACATTTGTTTTTGTGAGCTATTGCTTTTGTGTGTGGATGCTTGTCAACATAGAAACATTTCCTGCCACTTACTATTCTTCCTACACAAGTGAACAAGAGCCGGTACACCAATTAGGCTCTAAAAAAAAAAAAAAAAAATTCACGCTTACCTTGACTTCTAATTGTAGTTACTTTTAGGATTGAAACTGGTGATCTCAAATGTAGTAAATGAAATATTTTACCATAGCCGACCAAAACACGTTTCCCACCATGTATCGTTTATTTAATCTCTACCCCAAGTAGATTTTCTGAAATCATCAGAGGTGAAACAATAAATGGCTAAAGTACGCAATACACATCTCAGTGTTAGTTATAATAACAAAAAGGAATTAGTCTTCCTATTAGAAAATGGTTAAAGGGGCGCCTGGGTGGCTCAGTCGGTTGGACGTCCGACTTCGGCTCAGGTCATGATCTCGCCGTCTGTGAGTTCGAGCCCCGCGTCGGGCTCTGTGCTGACAGCTCAGAGCCTGGAGCCTGTTTCGGATTCTGTGTCTCCCTCTCTCTCTGACCTTCCCCCATTCATGCTCTGTCTCTCTCTGTCTCAAAAATGAATAAATGTTAAAAATTAAAAAAAAAAAGAAAATGGTTAAAAAGATTATGATTTTTCCATATCATGAAATAATTCATAGGCATTAAATCACGGTTTTGAATCATATTTACTGGTTGGGAAGTGTTGACAGTTATGTTGTTAAAGCGATAAAGAATTCAAATTTTAGAGATAACAATGCCAATGGTGCAGGTGTGTGTGTGCATGTAAATACTCTGGACTTTGTAACAGTAGTGTATGTTTTTTACAATTTTCCTAAACTCTTCGGAATGCTTCTTTCTGCATGATGCTTCAGTGTGGAGTTAGCTGAGCATTAGGGGGTGAGGTTGGAGGAAAATACAGCAAAGAGCCTAGTTATTAGAAGGCAAGAGGTGAAGTGAGAAGTGTGAAGCAGGGGTCCCTAGCAGGATGTGACAAAGGAGAAACCGTGATACATTTCTGCAACTTGTGAACAATCTCTTAGGGATATCAGCTATGCTAAAGAAGGATATGACAAAAACTGAAATTTCTGCATTTACTCAAGTTTGGGGACTCAGATAACATCAGTTACATATTATTGAAATGAGAGCTGGGGAACCTGGACTCGTGTGCATTGCATGAAAATCATGGAGCAGTTTTGACACCTTACTAGCTCAAAAGCAAAATGCTTGAAACATAATATAGCATTTTATCTATTGTCTCATTATAGCAATCTAATTTATGAAAACTAGAATGTCCTCTTGTTTTCATTTCATGGCTTCCACTTATTTTCTACTGACTAAATGACAAGGTTTTGTCCCTAAATCATGATAAGTAACTATAAAACTTCAGTTTTTCCCTGATTTTACTGGTCATTTCTATTAAAAAAAAAAGTTAACAGTAATTATTCAAGTAGACCTGGTCTAACCCTGGACTATATTTAATATGTTTAAAGTAAGTTAATATAAAAATACATTATGATATTTTTGATGTTCAGTTTTTGTTTTTAAACTTTTTAAAAAAGTTTATTTAATTTTTGAGAGAGAGACAGTGCGAGCAGAGAAGGGGCAAAGAGAGAGAAAAAGAGAGGGAATCCCAAGCAGGCTCCACACTGTCAGCATGGAGCCAGATGTGGGGCTTGAACCCATGAAACTGTGAGATCATGACCTGAGCTAAAACCAAGAGTCGTATGCTTAACCGACTGAGGATTCAGGCACCCCTTGTGATGCCCAGTTTTGAAGGCTGACACAACTCAGTAAGGTCACCATAGAGTAGGACATAGGCTTTCAACCAGGAAATCCAGAATCTTACAGTTTCCTCATCTAGTGATGGTCAGGTTCTAGAGAATGTGTTTCTGCTACTGAAAATCACATGAAATTGAACTGTTTCATAGCAAATTTATTCATAAGCCTGGGTCAAGAATCACTTTGTTAGGTACTTACACATCCCTCTGTTAGCTCTACTCAGGAAGTAAATTCATACGTCAGCTGATTGCTTTAAACATGAAGCAAACACAACTGCAGATTTTCAATCATGATTTTAAAACACGAAACAAAAGAAAAACACTGCAATAGTCATTTGCCATTAGAAAAAACTTAGCATTTGAATTTTGCTGCATAAAGAATAAACCGTTTTCTTTCTTCACTCTTTTCATAGAATCTATGAGCTTCCAACCTTCAGAAAGCCATGATTAAATATTACGGCACCTCATTTATTTTATTTCCTAATTTCTTTTATTCCCGAATTTTTGCATATACTCTCTGTCCCAATTTTAATCAACAGTTCTTAGAGTTTCTTGAATAAACTTTAAGCCTCTTGTGTTACTTTCAGTTAGATTCAATTTTCTCCTGACTGACCTACTGCATTCACCTTTCACTCTTTTTAGATGCCATGCAGATGGCCTCTTGCCTTTCAACATCTGTAACATTTTTTCTCCAACCTCTCTATTTGTTTCTTGGCATCATGATATATTTGGACTTAGAATGAGGTACATGAGTAAATTTTCAGCAAGTTAGAGATCTTGAATATATTTTCTATTTATTTTGCAAAACACACTTATTGCTTTATTGGCAGACATAGGAAAGTTCCTACAAAATAACGGTTGTCTACCTCCTATGCCTTTATGAGGCATATTTATCCTAAAATATTAATATCTATGACATAGTCTGACTTCATTTTTTACTATTTGACAGCTGATGGCCTCCCAGCCCCACCTCGCCTCTCTCCTTGCTATGGTCGGAATGTTTGTGTTCCCTGAAATTCATTATGATGAAATTTTTAACCCCAAAGATGATGGCTTTAGGACGTGCTGCCATGAAGACATGCTAAAGTCATGAGAGTGGAGCCCTCAGGGATGGGATTAGTGCTTTATAAAAGAAACCCCACTCAGCAACCTAGCTACTTCCATAATACAGGCAGACCCAGTGAGAAGCCGCCGCCCAAGAACCAGTAAGCAGGCACTCACCTGACCATGTGGGCACCTTATCTGGAACTTCCAGCCTCCGCAACTGTGGGAAGTAAGTTCCTGTTGTTTATAACCCACCCGGTCTGTGGCGCTTTGTTACAGCAGCTCAAATGAACCAAGACACCCTTCTACCTCAGGTCTGGGTGAGCTGATAAGAAAGCCCATGAGCTCCCTGTTTCGCCTCTGAAAACAAATTCAAACCTGACAATGCCTGGCTGACTAGTGGGAACTTCTCCCAGGTGTACTCTCTCGCCAAACTCACTCTCTGGCTCACTCAGCTGGGACCATCTTGAGCCTGCCATGCTCTCCCCAGGTTTCCCTTGTAGGAGTAACAAATTATCTTGCTGCGCGGAGTATCATCAGACTCCAACATTCAACTTGTTAATTGGGAAGGAGCCTACCTCCATGGGTGACTGCAAAATACTCAAAGAGCGGTGCCATTTCCCTGTGTTTAAATGGCAATGCTAAATCACAAAAGTAGAAAGTCCCAAGTACCTGGAAAAATAGAAGTCGTTCTTCTAGCAAGGTTACCCAAAAAGTGCTATGAATTCACCTAAAACAGATCTCATTGTCCAGATTTCCTGTCATTTTAGCACTTGAGATATAAATTTAAAAGAATGGCCATGTACACATGTTTGGTGTGAACTTTTGAAGTGAGCCAAGAAAAGTATGTAGATATATTATTCTACGTGAAACAAATCCACATTTAGATTTGTAATAGTAACCACATGAATGAACCACACATTCTGTCACCTGCTCCCTGTTTTACAGAAAAAGAAGACTCGTAAATGGATTTAAATAAATCTATAACTTAATTACCAAAAGAGTTCAAATAATTGACTAGGTAGGTCGCTGTCAGAAATTATTGAGGTTTTCAAAAAGTTATTGAGAAAGATAAAATTTAATTTATCAGATATACAAAAGCCTAGAAATTTCTAAATTTTGTGTTTTTTTTAATTTCTAAATCTTGGATGTGAAATTATACATCTGCATAGTTTTATATGAGAATTCATTAAAATAGGATCCATAGTGAAATATTTTTCTTATTTTTGTTGTGATTAGATGTATAAATTTGTATAATTGATATAAATCTTTCATGTATTAGTTTCTTCATTTAAAAGGTATTAAAATCTAGGGGCGCCTGGGTGGCGCAGTCGGTTAAGCGTCCGACTTTAGCCAGGTCACGATCTCGCGGTCCGTGAGTTCGAGCCCCGCGTCAGGCTCTGGGCTGATGGCTCGGAGCCTGGAGCCTGTTTCCGATTCTGTGTCTCCCTCTCTCTCTGCCCCTCTCCCGTTCATGCTCTGCCTCTCTCTGTCCCAAAAATAAAAAAATTAAAAAAAAAAAAAATAAAATAAAAAAATAAAAGGTATTAAAATCTATAGGACAGTTTTATATTGAAAATAAATTAAAATAATATAGTCGTTTTTTATGACTTGTCATGTGAAGATCTACATAATTAATACTTCTTCTAACCGATTTCCCCCCTTCCATATTGACTAAAACTATTCTGTTCTGTTTTAAATAAACTTGTAAATGGATTTTGATCTACTTTTTATTTTCCATTTAAAATTACATCTGGGGTGGGGGGCACCTTGGTGGCTCAGTTAGTTAAGTGTCCGACTCTTGCTTTGGGCTCAGGTCATGATCTCATGGTTTGTGAGTTCAAGCCCACATCAGGCTCCATGCTGACAGTGAGAAGCCTGCTTGAGATTCTCTCTTCTTCTCACTCTGCCCCTTCCCTGCTTTTGCTCTCTGTCTCTCCCTCTCCTTCAAAATAAATAAATAAAAACTTTAAAAATTTAAAATTACATCTGGGAAATATGTTAGCCAATTAGAATTTAAATAAAAACTTGAAATAATTAAATAGGTAAAATTACATCTGGGACATTGACTTTTATATCAAAATTTGTTTCACAGATTCTACCTTTACAATAATTCATACAGCTTTAAAATTTGATAGTCAAATTGGTGCCTGGTGTAATTCTGTGATGGAATTGCAATTTACTCATTGGCTGTACCTGGAACAGGTTTGTGTATTGATTCTAGATCCATATTTACACAGGTTAAAAAAAATCACATTACACACTTGTTAAAAGTCCTAAAATAAAACTCACACCAAGCAAAGAATGAATACTATTTTTAACAAAAAGAGAAAGAAAAATATAAAATCAATAAGATAAATGCTATACTTCCCTATCATTATTTTTTGTTGTACTTTGGAAGATGGCTCTCCATCCAATAGAATTCTTTGTTTTGTCACCAATTAGTTTATTTCCCGAAACCTTCAATGACTTTGACTCCGTTCTAGGGCCTCCAGCCAACAGTAACAAACAAACAAACAAACAAAAAATGTTTAACCTGTTACTTTTTCACTGTTGAGTTAGAGAATTGTTTCTTTAGCTCCTTTATTTTATCTTTATCAGATTTAAAAAAAAAAAAATGTTAAGACCAAGCTGTCTGGGTAGTTGAATTTTAGACGTGCGCCTGGTACTCACTAGCTTTATTGCTCAGAAGCTTCAGATTGTTGTCACTTGCATAAAGGATGCCAAACTAGATTTTTATCTAGAGACTTCCTCATCTTTAAAATTCTATGTGTAGAGTCTTCATTATTTCTCCTCTGCTCATGCATGTCAGATTATAATCTTTCTCTAAGGGGTAGAAAGAAGGAAGTAGAAACTATACACAGCATGTTTTTTCTGTTAAATCTTGCACTTTCTCAAAGAAAGACATTGGAAAATGTTATCTTTTCTCTCATTTATGACTTGACCATGTTAGCTAAAACTTGTATTCTAAATCCTCATATACAATGTGTCTTTGCTTTTTTTAATGATTAGCAACAACTTTAAACAGAAATCTTATTCAGGTTCAAAGATATTAATGATTTACCAGAAAAAGGAATATTTTGTTAAGAAATTTCCAAAGAGCATATTTTTAGAATCAGTTGGTGTCACCACACCATCTCACTGCGTTTCTTCTTGATTATATATGAGACAATGTAACATAATTCATTAAGTGATTAAGATATTCTCATGCTCTTATGGATAAGGTAAATATGTTTTGTCTGGTTGCTTGTTTTTTGTTTGGTTGGTTGGTTGTTTTTCAGCTCTAGAGCAGATAATCTATGAGTTAAAACATTGGTTTTGTTGCATAGAACATCCGGGCCTTCAGAAGAGCCACTGGTTTACCCAGAGGGGTTAAAAACAAACCTTTATGTTTAGAGAATTGAAAACAGTCAATATTAATGGCCAAGTTTGGATCTTTGAAAATTGAGAAAGGTTGGAGATCCTGAAAGTGATGAGGACCCGAAAGTGAGTGCCAGTGGGAGGTGACATCTCAAAGGGGAAAAGGAGGCACTTGGTGTAGTGATTGTACAGTTTTCATGAGGTTCCATGTGTCTGAGCTTTGCAGAGCCAGTGTGGAGATGATCATCTCGAAATGGATCATCCAGATCAGGGCAAGAAGGCACCACACTTCTAATAGTACATATGTAAAAGTAGATTCTCCACCGTTTTCCTAGGGCTACATAAGCCTCTGGTTCTGGTATTTCACAATGGATAGAGACAGAGATCCTGTCAATGACAAATACTAGATTATTGCCAATATTGGTAAGAATTTCAAATAACTTAAAGGGCGGCAGGGTGCCTCAGTCATTAAGCATCTGACTTCACTCAGCTCATGATCTCATGGTTTGTGAGTTTGAGTCCCACATTGGGTGAGCACAAGTTTTGCTTTGGGTGAGCTGGAGCCCAGCTTCGGGTGGGTCCTGCTTCTCTTATGCCCTCCATCTCTCTCTCTCTCAAAACTTAATTAATTAAGAATAAATTAGAATGATTTAAAATAATTTTTACCATGTGGCATTTACTGACATCCAATTGCCCTGGAGTAATTTATAGATTTTACACACACACACATACAGCATCACTTCCTCTGTTCCAGGAAGTGAATAAACATGAGGGATACAACATTCAAGAGGACAGAATTCATGAAACTCTATTCCATCGAGAGAGATGGGGAGGGGGATAAATTCAAATATAAAATAACCTCAGAAAGTGATAAATGTCATGAGAAAAATAAAACAAAGTCCTTTGACAAGTTATTCACTAGAGAAGATGAAGAGGCCCTCAGAGGAGGTGCATGTAACCTGTGACCTGAATGATAAAAAGGGGTCAGCTTTAGGGATATCTAGTAATAATCAAGGAAGAAAAACAAGTGAATAAGGTCTGAGTGGGATCCTGTTCACATTTTAAGAATTGAATATATGCTAAAATGGCCCCAGGAATATAACCTCCCATCAGATTTCTCTTTCATTATAAGCTGCCTTAGGTTTCCTGGATGGGTACAACTGATTTTAGACTTTTCACATGGGATTATAGTACCTCTCATTCCCTTTTTGCCTCAGGCGAGAGGAGCATATATCTTCAGGATTCCCTAGTAGCTTAAATCTGCAGGAGTTCATAAGGCATCAGGAAAAACGTCCACATTCTAGAAAATATCAGTAAAAATCAGTAAAAATACATTTACAAGAGTGATATATTTAGTTAAAGAAGGTACAAATCTTTTCAAGATACATTTATGTTTAGCCACATACCAAATGTAATAGTACCATTAAACTTAAGTAAAATTCTTAAAACAACAACAAAATAAAAAAAGAAAACTTTCATCCATTACCTAAAATCTAAGCCACAGGAAAGAAGGGTAAAAATCACCATGAAACATAGCTTATTTGAATAGAGCCAGTGGAACAAGAGGCACCAAATTTTTCATTAATTATCAGAGTGTGTTACCAAGTAATGCTGAATTAATTGCTCCGCTCTTATTTTGGATATTTAATCACCTTTCTAAGGAAAACAACTGGCAAAACATTTATCAATGTACCTTGAACATCCCTGTTTATGCATTTTTCTCATTTAGCTTCTCTAGATTATAAACATACCTATTTGCATTAAAATATCCCAAGCATTAGCTTTCCGTGCAAATAAGAACACGCTAGGAAATACACCATGATTCCCAAGTTGAGCAGTATTCTCTGATTTACTTATCCCTGTTTTCTCTAGTGCTGACTCCTTGGAATTACTAGATAATCAGGGTAGAGATTTCTCTCACATTAGTAAATGTAAAACTGATGTTTCTCTTAAGTAAAAGAATTTGTGAAATTTGCCAGCAGTCTCATCTCAAGTGTGCAACCCAGTGAAATATATTTTTTTTTATTTTTAATTGTGGTAAAATAAATATAGTAAAAAAGTGACCATCTTAACCATTTTTAAGCATATGATTCAGTAATGTTAAAGACGTTTAAATTGTTGCACAGCCAGTCTCCAGAATATTTTCAACTTGCAAATCAAAACTTTATATTCATTAAACAACTCCTTCCTCTGGCCCCTGGCAACCATTGTTCTTCCTGTCTCTATGAATCTGACAGTTCCAGGTACTTCAAATAAGTGAAATCATACAGTGTGTGTCTTTCTGTGACTGGTATATTTCAGTTAGCATTTTTTCTGATGGTTCATACATGCTGTAGCATGTGTCAGATTTTGGTTTTTTTAAGCTGAATAATATTCCGTTGTATGTATATACTACATTTTACTTATCCATTTGTGCACTTATGGACACCTGGGTGGCCACCACCTTTTGTCTATTGTGGATAATGCTGCTATAAACATATAAACTCACGTTTCTTCAAGACCCTGCTTTCAATTCTTTTGGGTATATACCCGAAAGTGAAATTGCTAGGTTACATGATACTACTATTTTTAATTTTTTGAGGAACTACCATGCTGTTTTCCATTTTTATCCCTACCAAAAGTGCACAAGATTCCTATTTCTACACATTTTTGACAACATTCGTTATTTCTATTGTTATCTGTAGTCATCCTAATGGATGTGATGTGATATCTCATTGTGATTTTGATTTCTATTTCACTAATTATTAGTGATGTTGAGTATCTCTTCATGTACTTATTGGTCATTTGTATGTCGTTAGGAGAAATGTTTATTCAGAAATGTGTATTCAAATCTTTTGCTCATTATTTAATTGGGTTGTTTTGTGTTGCTGACTTTTATATACTATGGATACTGACCCCTTATCATGTTATTAGATTTATAACCTTAACAGGTAAATGATTTACAAATATTCTCTTTCAATGGGTTGCCTATTCAACCTGTTAGTTGTATTCTTAATGCACAGAAGTTTTAAATTTTGATGTAGTCTATTTTATCAATTTTTTTCTTGCCTGTGCTTTTGCTGTCATAGCCAAGAAATCATTATAAAGCCTTTCCCTGTTCTTTGTTTCCTATGAGTTTTATAGTTTTAGATCTTATGTTTAGTTTTTTTTTTTTAATTTTAATTCCAATATAGTTAGCGTACAATATTATATTAGTTTCTGGTGTGTAATATAGTGATTCAACAATTCCATACATCACCCAGGGCTCATTATGATAAGTGCCCTCCTTAATCCCCATCACCCATTTCACTCATCATCCCACCCACCTCCCCTCTGATGATCTTCTCTATATTTACAAGTTTGTTGCTTGGTTTCTCTCTCTCTCTCTCTCTCTCTCTCTCTCGATGTATATATATATATATATATATATATATCTCACCTCTTCTTTTTTTTTAAATGTTTATTTATTTATTTATTTATTTATTTTGAGAGAAAGAGAGCCTGAGCAGGGAAAGGGCAGAGACAGAGAGAGAATCTCAAGCAGGCTCTGTGCTGACAGCACAGACATTGACATGGGGCTCAATCTCCCGAACAGTGAGATCATGACCTGAGCCAAAATCAAGAGTTGGACACTCAACCAACTGAGCAACCCAGGCACTCCCACGTCTTCTTTATCTACTCATCTGTTGGACACTTGGGCTGCTTTCATAATTTCACTATTATGAATAATGCTACTATAAACATAGGGGAGCATGTATCCCTTTGAATTAGTGTTTTGTATTTTTGGGGTAAATGCCCAGAAGTGCAATTACTGCATAGAATAATACTATTTTTAACTTTTTGAGAAACCTCCATAATGTTTTCCAGAGTGGCTGCACCAGTTTGCATTCAGACCAATAGTGTATAAGCGTTCCTATTTCTCCACATCCTCATCAATACTTGTTGTTTCTTTTTTTTTTTTTTTTTTTTTTTAAATTTTTTTTAATGTTTTTTATTTATTTTTGGGACAGAGAGAGACAGAGCATGAACGGGGAAGGGGCAGAGAGAGAGGGAGACACAGAATCGGAAACAGGCTCCAGGCTCCGAGCCATCAGCCCAGAGCCTGACGCGGGGCTCGAACTCACGGACCGCGAGATCGTGACCTGGCTGAAGTCGGACGCTTAACCGACTGCGCCACCCAGGCGCCCCACTTGTTGTTTCTTATGTTTTTTTTTATTTTAGCCATTGTAATAGGTGTGAAGTGATATATAATCAGTTTCAACAAAACTGATAAGCCTCTAGCTAGACTCATCAAAAAGAGACAGAGAAAGAGAGAGAGAGAGAAAGGACTCAAATAAAATCACAAATGAAAGAGGAGAAATAACAACCAACACCACAGAAATACAAACAATTGTAAGAGAATACTCTGACAAACTACATGTCAACAAATCAGACAACCTGGAAGAAATAGATAAATTCCTAGAAACATATAACCTATAAAAACTGAAGCAGGAAGAAATAGAAAATTCAAACAGACATTATGAGCAAGGAGACCAAATAAATAATTTTAAAACTTCCAACAAACAAAAGTGCAGGACCAGCTGGCTTCTCAGGTGAATTCTACCAAACATTTAAAGAAGAGTTAATACCTATTCTCCTCAAACTATTCCAAAAAATAGAAGAGAGAAAACTTCCAAATTCATTCTATGAAGCATGCATTAGCCTGATACTAAAATCATATAAAGACACCACAAAAAAGAGAAATACAGGCCAATGTAGCTGATGAACATAGGTGTAAAACTGCTTGAAAAATACTAGCAAACTAAATCCAACAATACATTTAAAGAAATCATTCACTATGATCAAGTGGGATTTATTCCTGAGTTGCAAAGGTGGTTTGATATTCACTAAGCAAACCACATTATATATAACATCAACAAGAGAAAGGATAAAAGACGTATGATGATTTCAATAAATGCAGAGAAAGCATTTGACAAATTAAAGCATCCATTTGTTATAAAATCCCTCAACAAATTAGTTTTACAAGGAACATACCTCAACCTAATAAAGGGCATGTATGAAAAACGCACAGCAAACATCATACTCACCTTTCCCCTAAAGTCAGGAACTAAACAAATGTCCACTCTCCCACTTTTATTCAACATAATACTGGCAGTCCTAGCTATGACCATCAAACAACAAAAAAGAATCAAAGGCGTCCAAATTAGTTAGGAAGAAGTAAAACTTTCACTATTTGCACATGATATGACACTATGATGTGCAAACCTGATAGACTCCACCAAAAAGAAATTACCAGAAATGTTGAGATTTTTGACACCTTTTTAATTTATTTTGTATATAATGTAAGGTAAGGGTCCAACTTCATTTTTTTTTTTTTTTGCATATGAAGATCCAGTTTACCCAACACTATTTGTTGAAGTTTTTTTCTCCATTGAGTAGTCTCAGCACTCTCGTTCAAAGTCACTTGACCAAATATGCAGGTGAAATACTTTAAACTACATATAAATTATATTTTGGTCTCAGGTAACGTGTATTACCCTGATTAATGTGTTCAAATAATGCCAAAATCTAAATAATGAAAAGTGAGGCTTACAACTTTAAAAAAAAAATATTAGGCAAATCTGAACATCTTAAAGTGATACTTTTTTCCCCACAATACATTTTTTCTAGTGTTTCTGAAGCCTAAAGTCGATGTCATGTCTTAAAGATTAATTGAAGGACTGAATCCACTGAAAATGGGAATCACGTACCTGAATGACCGAAGAAATATTACCTCTGTAAAATATTTGTTGGGGGTAACCAAATAAAAATAAAACGAAATATTACTTCCCATGTCTCTATCACAAGTGGTTCTGACACACTACTAGGGTATCCTGAGGATACCGAAGGCTGCTGTCTCAGCTGCCTGCTGTGTAGAGGCACGTGTCTTCACTACCAGTAACTGATTACAGGCTCAACCCGCACGTCTTTCAGAAAAGCACTATCCTTGCCCCACTCCGTTTCAGCATATTAGCCAATTAGCTGACACCCCCTCATCTAACGTTCAAACACACTTATGATAAACTAAGAATACACAGGTGGGATTCAGGGTGGGGCTGGTAGAATCTGAGTCATCTGCAAGCGTGCAAGAGGCGGTGTTTTGAGAGGAAACCACAGTGAACGGCAGAGAGGCGGGCTCCATGTGGCATCCATCTGAAGGGAATGTTGAAACTACCAAATTCGGGAAATATATGAAGCCCTGTGTTGGGGGAGGCCATCAGGAAGACATGGTCACCAGTTGTCCCTCAGGTTGGACCCAGGAAATTGAAGGTTCCTCACTCCTTCCCTGGTTCTTGGAATGAGCATTCCACTTGCCTTCTGGGCTCCAAAGATACAGCCTTGAGAGAGTAATGTGATGATGAGACTATCTGGACAATGTCTGTGACTGAACCTAGTTAAAGGCCTCTATGTAAACTTTTAAGATTTTGGCAGGTAGATTTGGAGAGCTACTTGTCTTGTGGTCACCCAAGTAAGGTCCCTTCCTCATTAAAACTGCCCCCTATCAATCTAAAGTGGTCTGCATCTTTCTTCAGTCTCCCCTGCTGGTTTCAGATTACATCCAGAAAGCTCCCAAGGTTGTGAAGCAACACGCTGGTATCCCACACTAGAACAGGGAAATGAAAAAAACTAAAATTTATCTAGTGTACCAGACAGTGTTAAAGGATGCCTAGGACCTTGCTATACTTGTGAAGTAAACCAGGAATGATTAATGGACTGGAACATAGTTTTAGGAAAGTGAAAATTAGGGACAGAGAGGAAGAGAGAGAGAGAGAGAGAAGAGAGAGAGAGAGAATGAGAATAAGAAATGGAAGGTATACATTCCTTTACTTGTAGTAACACACGCACACACACACACAGCACACACTGTTAGATAATAAGTGATAAGAAAACTTAAAGCAACAAAGAACTAAATAACAGGGTGAGAAGAAAAGTTACCTTTTTAGGTAGGATGGTGGACAGGAAAGGGCTCACTGAGGAGGTAATAGTTGACATAAGATCTGAAAAGAGGAGATGCATCCAGCCATGTGCTTAGCTGTGTAGTGGAGACAAGCGTTCCAGGTAAAGAAAATGACAAAGGACAAAAACTCTGAAGCAGGGCATGTCTTGTTTAACCCAGGAAGAGTATGAAGGCCAATGTGGCCGGAACTAAAGGAGCAAGGTGGGGAATAGGAGACGAGTTTAGAGAGGTAATGAACACTCAATCATAGAGAGCCTCTTTGAATATTTATGCTTGAATGATGTAGGACACCGTTGTTGTTTCTGAGGGGAAAAGTAGGATAACGATCTATTTGAAATGTGTTACTCAGGCTGCATTGTTGAGAATAGGCTTAGTGGATCTGGCCAGTCATTTAACTATGGCTCCATAGTCCACGGTTGCATGTAGTTTGCTGTGGAGTTATAATGTCACAGACATTTTCAGAGATAGAGTCAACTTTCACTAATTTATTATGTGAGACAAACAGAGAGAATAGGAACGAGAGTATGTCTGCAACTGTCTTCACAGATGACAAAAGAAGTCAGTCCAATATAAAATTCAGTTCAAAGGAAACATATGATCACCTCACAAGTCATATTTTTACCTAAAGCTTAGCATAATCTACACGTTAAAATGAGATTGAAAATGGTTGAATTCTAATTCACTTTCAGGGGAGATTTTCTATCATTAAGCACTTTGCCGGCAATAAGATTTTGAATAAAAAGAGAAAAATTCAATTCATTTAAAAAAAAAAAAACATCAGAGGGTATAAAAATTCATAAACATGTGCAAAAAGACTTCTCCATCCTACCATCTGGGAAATTATAAAGATCATTTTACACAAATTCTATTGCAGGTGGTTGAGCTGAAAACTCTTGACATTCTGATAGTTATAAGAGCAATAAATGGTATATTCACAGGGCTTAGAAAACATGCAGAAATATAAGCATGCCGTTTATTTATAGTCATACTGTAATTTGCTTTAGTGTACAATTATATGAAAACAGATGTTAGAGATTAGTAGGTACTGAAAGAACAAACTTCATCGCATGACAATAATATACCCTTTATTAAAAATAAGAGTTCTGAAATAATAATATATACAATTGCCATGAATTAATATGGTCCTTTTAATATTAAGCTGTTAATATTCATTGGTTTATAGTTGTTTTCACATTTCTTATTGATTTCCTTTCTGCTTGCACTAAGCCATCTGTTATAAACTTAGATTTATTTAGAAAAACACCTTCTGCTTGGTTAGAGACAATCAGAATTTAGGCTGTAATGGCGTTTCATACCTCTTTTTGATCCCTGTAGAGAAGGAAGTCTCAAGTTGACCTTCATGTACCTATTTAAGGAAGGCTATTATTGAACTGCTGTACTTGATAAGGTGATCTAATTCCACAGGAATAGTAAAACTGAAGAAGAGGGTAATCATATTTGAAAAAGGGTAGGCTTATTCAACCAACAGAAAATAGAGAGTAGCAAAGCAATATTAGGGACGATGTTCTCATTTAGGATAAGACGAAAAGAGGTTTAAAAATTGACACTGGTTCAAATTACCCCAGAATAAATTTTTTATATTAATTTACTTGTAAACAAAGACAAAACTCCACAATTTCTACCTTACGTTCTTTGTGGTAACTGGTCACATATTGAGCAAGTGACTAATTTATATCACGTTTGAGATTTCTATTAGAATACACAGGCATATATTGTTCATTTATAATATTTAAACCACGACTATAAAATACACTTCAGTTGGTATTAGTATGAGTTACAATGACAAATTTTGATGAAGAAACAAAAGTTAGGGGCATCTGACTTGGTCAGTTGGTGGAGCAGGCATCTGTTGATTTCAGGGGTTGTGAATTCAAGCCGCATGTTGCGTGTTGAGATTACTTAAAAATAAAATCTTAAAAAAAAAAAAAGAAAGAAAGGGAAGTGTAATGTTTTTCCTTCCACAATCTCCATTTAATTATATGCATTTGATTTCCAAACAGAGTGCCAAGACCATAGAAAAACTTATAATTGAAATGATAGACTTAACAGAGAACACTAGAGAGCTTCCAGAAGTTTAAAAAATCTTAAATTAGAACGCTAAAGCTAGTTAGTTCAAGTGCAGAGTGTTCCAATCTTCTCAAGAAACTGTTTCCTTCATACCTGTGGCCAATAATAACCCACAAGATATAAGCTTTCATCCTTAACTAACCTATCTCTTAAAATTACCTATATTCATTGAATAAATGCCAACTAAGGTAACAGTTTTGTGTTAGATTGAGATAATGACAAAAAGTAATGAATATTTCCTTCCTTCCAAGAAATATTCTCCAGGAAACCTGCAAGTATTTTTGCATCCTCTTGGAGGTAAGTACAACATAGTATGATAGTAAAAAGGAAAAGTAGGTTAAGAAGTGTTTTGTTTTGTTTCTTTTCTCTTTTGGTGGTGTTTAGCAATTAATTGATTGTTGGCAACTTGACCAGAGAATTGTCGCTGAATTGCTGGACCTAACCTTAGATTATATTAAGTGGAGCATGTTGAGATAACCAAGACATTGAAAGAAATGAGATAAAAATGAGACTGTCCCAGGAGGGAATAATGAGCTAATTGGCAGAAATCTTAAAATCCTAAAGGGACCAAAAGTTCTCATTGTAATGCTAAGGCAAATAGTTTGGGGGGAAAAAAACCTTTTGCATAAATTCTCATTCAACTAGTTAAGAGTTTAAAGAGAAATGTTCATCGGAGCTCCTGGGTGGCTCAGTTGGTTAAGCATTGGACTTCCACTCACGTCATGATCTCAAGGTTCCTGGGCACATCGGGCTCTGTCCTGACAGCTCAGAACCTGGAGCCTGCTTCGGATTCTGTGTCTCCCTCTCTCTCCCTCTGCCCCTCACCTGCAAGTGCTCTGTCTCTCTCTCAAAAATAAATAAACAAGCATTAAAAAAAAAAAAAAAGAGGGGCGCCTGGGTGGCGCAGTCGGTTAAGCGTCCGACTTCAGCCAGGTCACGATCTCGCGGTCCGTGAGTTCGAGCCCCGCGTCAGGCTCTGGGCTGATGGCTCGGAGCCTGGAGCCTGTTTCCGATTCTGTGTCTCCCTCTCTCTCTGCCCCTTCCCCGTTCATGCTCTGTCTCTCTCTGTCCCAAAAATAAATAAAAAACGTTGAAAAAAAAAATTTAAAAAAAAAAGAAATTGTTCCTTGTTATTTTTCTAATACATATGCATATAATATAAATAAACAGATAAACAAATTTCAGAAGAAATTTTATTTTAGTGACATTTATATTTAAGTATTACAAATACATTTATTTAATATGGTGGCTTTTATTGATTATTGCAGGTCTGAATACTCCTAGACTTCATCCAGCCTGCACTATTCTGAAATCATTTTAATGGTCAGATCCATAAGTTGTTAATAAGTAGGCCCTCAGTCATCACCTTATCCCACATTCAATAATACCTATTAATTTAAAAAAATGCAAAACTTGGGAATAAAGGGGGAAAATGATTGCATTTCCCTTCAAAATCATCTAGAACATCACCTAACAAAATCACCTCAGAGTTAATTGTCTAGAAGAACCTAATTTTGTTTGACTTGTATTTGCTACTGATTGGAAACCAAACTCTAGTGGTTAATTTGTAGACAATCAATCATGTGAAAATGATTCCTCATCTGGCGAAGTTATTTCCAAAGGTTACGATTTAATTCTCTTTGAGGATACAGACCAGTTTTGTATGTCAGTGAGCAATCTTATTCTGTCATCCTTTGCTTTTTATTTATATCTTTTTTGAACCAAGGTTTTTGCCATTCTGATTCCATGCTTAACAGGTTTAGTAGAATTTAGCCATATAGTAAGTATTTATATAAAAATCATATTTTGAACATTTTGAGAATTTAGTTTTTTTATACCTGGGACAGTCCAAGGGGACACTTAGCATGTGATATTACCTTCTGATGGGCCCTATGATCACAAGTTATAACTATTTTACTTTACCCATCATTCATATATAGATATATATAGATATATATAGATATATATAGATATATATAGATGTATATAGATATATATAGTTATATAGAGATATATATAGATGTATATTAGTTTTCTATTGCTACATAAAAATTACCACAATCTTAACAGCTCAAAATAATACAAATTTATTATCCCACAGTTTCCATGGGTCAGGAGTCTGGCATGTCATGGCTGAGTTCTGTGCTTAGGGTCTCATAATGGTTGAAATTGAGGTGTCATCTGGGCTTCTGTTTCATCTGAAGTTCAAGATCCTCTTCCACGCTTTTTTAGAGGGTTGGTATAATTCAGTTCCTTACAGATGTAGGACTGAGGCCCCTGTTTTCTGTTTGGATATAAACAAGGATTGGTTTGGGGTCCCAGTGGGTACCCACTATTCTTGACATGTGACCTTCTCTATAATATAGCATCTGTTCCTTCAAGGTCAGCAAGAGAGTATTTCTGTTGCTTTCAAACTTAGACTTGCTCTTTCTCCTACCTGTAGACCATGTGATTAGGTAAAAACTACCCTAATAATCTACCTTTGATTAACCTAAAGCCAATTGATTAGTAACCTTAATTATATTGGCAAAAATTCCTTTCAAACTATAATTTATCACAGGAGTGATATATCACATTTGTGCTCACATTCAAGATAAATATGTGAGTTGATGGATGGGTTAAATAATTCAATGTGGGGAATCCTCTCACAATTTATCTGCATATAAAATAATCACATTAAATAAGTCACTTTAAATATCTTACGATTTTATTTGTCAAAATATCTCAGTAAATGTTAAAAAAAAAAGACGGTGTAGTTTAAAGATAGACAAATAAATCAGTGTAACAGAAGAGTCCAGAAATATACTCACATACGTATGGACAACAGATTTTGACAAAGATAAAAAAGGAATTCAGTAGACAAAGTGTAATCTTTTACCAAATGGTACTAGAACAGTTGATATTCATATGTGAGACAAACTTCAATCTATACCTCCCACCACACACACTTACTTAATTTAAAATGGATTACAGACTTAATTGTAACATTTAAAACTAGTTAATTTCCTTAAGAAAACATAGGAGAAATCTTTGTGACCTCAGTTAGGCAAAGATTTCTTCAATAAGGCACCAAAAAATGATCTACGGAGAATACACTGGAGTTCTCTAGCAATGTATCTCTCGCCTATCTTGTATTCTATGCTGCAAATTCTAGTTGTCTTTGTCTTCCTAGACCATCACTTCTTCAAATCGGGGAGTCCATTGTGCTCCGCCTGAGTTTCCCCTCCCTGTACTGTAACCTATTTTCTCTCGAGGCAGTTATTAGCCAGGACAATCACAGGATTCACCTCATTTGTTTCCCATCTTCAGGGGTCATTCTCCGATGCCCATTGTCTTGTAAACTGTTGTTCCATATATTTCCATTTGTTGCTTCTCTGTTACTCAATTTCCTACTTTAGACTCTTGAGTCTCTCTGCCTCCCTTTCTCTTGTTCTTTCCATCTTCCATTCATCGTCATGCCCTGCAGTAGCCTTTGCTATGATTTTGAATTCTGGTACCATTGATCTTTAGGTGCCTCAGTCTCATGATCTACAAAATAGTGATAATAATAGTATTTAATAGGATTGAGTGTGGCGAGGACTAAGATAAAAAGTTTAAAGCTCTTGTTCTCATACTGGCTTTCCTCATCTTGAATTTTTACCCTCTTTATCTATTACCTTCGCCTAAGATTAATGATGCCACTTCAATCGCAGAGATATGGTGGCTGCTATTTCAGGTCAGCCATAGTTACCAAATTGTTAAACACCTTTTACATTTTCCAATGATGTTTATTACAATGTATAGACATAGGGACAAATGAAAACTCAGAAAAGCCCAACTTGGTGATCTGTGATCATCTATGTGAGAGAAACTCATATTTGCACTTATGGTATAGGAAACTGAGATATTAAAAAAATAGACATGATAAAAATAATTTAATGGAGATTCTATGGGATTTTATGTTCTCTGGGTAATGGCAAGGGAAAAATAAATGAGAGGGTGAATCATCATAAAATGGGAAGAAAGAGAAACTATCTGATTTGACATGGATTGGGGAGATACCAATCAAATGATACAATTTTGAGATAAGTGAGAGATTTAAGTGGATATAGCAATTAAACAAATTTATGAGTCTGCAGCTCAGAACATAGGTATCCACTGGGAAAAAAGTGAGATTATTCAATATATAAAGATATTTAAATTCATCATGTGATAACACAGAAGACTGATTATCAAAGACTCATAAAAATCATCATTTTTAGCCATCAGCAAAGACAAAGATTCTATTGATTGGATTAAATACATTCCATGTGAAATAACCCATATCTTTCAGACATGGATTCAGAAAAGGAAAAATCATCACTCCCACTTTACTATGCATTGTGGTTGAGGATTAATGAACAAGGTATAAACAATGTGTGTGGAAACATTCCCAAAGAAGTCATTTGCTTTTGGGGCTCCTCAGCTTTGCATATAAAAGATGTTTACATTCCTGCCTCCTATTCTCCAGGCAGCTATTCTCCAAAAGAATCCATAAAGTCACAAGTGTATACAAGTAGCAACCTAGGCATACAGGCAGATCCTAATAAAAAGCCATTTCTTTCTCAGTAGAGAATACCACCCTTGTCCTTCCACTAGTAAACATCGCAGTGTATTTATAAGGAAGTAGAACCCTAGATCGATCTTTCACACCTTAGCACTGAGAAAGGTAGTAGTGGTATTATCAGTTTCTTGAGGCCAATTTCACTTTTTTTTTTTTTCCTGGCCAATAATTTGTATATCATTGGTGGATTTCAAATCAGTCTGCCTAATATTTTCTCATTTGGTGGTGGTGGGGGGGCGGTATAGAGGGTACCACATAAATAGGTTTCGTTCTATTTAATTCTATTAATGGATATGCAAATTCTTCATTACATCATACTGCCGTGACATTAGAGATTTAAAAGTTACACTATCATGTTCTGTTCATTCCCAGTAGAAATTACCTGTTCCCATGCTTTCAGTGACTAGGATAGCTATCCGAAGCCACTAGTCAGTAAAATTGCAGATTCTATCTGGTTTATGGGTATGTGCATGTCCAGGATATCATAATATAAGCTTTTACAGATATAGTTTCCAGATATTATATGACATTACCCATTTCTCCCCACATAAGAACAAAATGGTGTTGATCCTTTATGTGCCCAGTCCCAGTTGAATCATAGGAGGAGTTTCTTTTTTCATCTTTGGAATCTGAGATATTAGGGAGTGACAATCATGCCTTACTCTGCTGGGGCATCATCATAGTTGATGTTATCCATAGCATCCCCTAATACATACCACCTTATCCTAGGTCATTAACCTTACTGACTATAGATCTTTAAATATACCAGAACCCATACTGTCCTTTTAATGAGTTTGGTGTTTCATCAGTTTAATGACATGACTAGCCAACTCACAAATTATTCATCATTCCCAAATGACTGCTGATGCCATTCTCCTCAAATAGAGGGTCCATTAAATCCTAGAATCATAAGTCAACTAAAATTCCCATATCGCATCCTGCCTAACGTGTCCAGTTGTCATGAAGTCACCACATGTTGTTACCATGGGGTGTTTTGGCATGAGACGGAAGAACTGTGTAGCCCATTAAACTCTCCACTGGGCAGAGTCTAACTCTGAAAACAGCTCAGGATGGGTTGTCATAAATGCCACATCTGCACCTCAAAATAGAGTTATTTGTGATGTGTGACTGCCATATAAACCTGTATCCCCTTCTCCTGAGGTTACCCTATTTCCATGCCAGTTTTCTTAAAGGTACTTAATCTGCATTCACATTTTAGTATATTCAATGAGGCAAGTCAAGTGCTGACCTTCCGGAAGGGTAGTAGCAATTGGCTTCCTATCACATTGAGGCAGCTGCATTTATTTGTCATCACATTTCAAATTAATACCATGTGCAGAAGCTAAGCAGCATAATTCAAGTGTAATAATCATCTCAAGATGTATTTTAATGTTTATTTATTTTTGAGAGAGAAAGAGAGACAGAGCGTGGTGAGGGGCAGAGAGAGAGGGAGACACAGAATCCGAAACAGGCTCCAGGCCCTGACCTGTCAGCCCAGAGCCCGACACGGGGCTCGAACCCACAAACCGTGAGCTCATGACCAGAGCCAAAGTCAGACGCTCAACCAACTGAGCCACCCAGGTGCCTCTCAAGATATATTTAAAAATAACCAGTGGAGTAAATATAGTCCACAAATCATGCACCCGATGTTACTTCTAACTGGTTGAATCTTAGGTGTGCATTGTTATCTTTTCTCCCCAGATAATCCAGATCAAGTTTTTAGGCAGAACCCATAAATCAGCATAAGTCAATTTTCATTCTTTGTATGAAACAGGTCAGATGACTTTTCCCATATTTTCCATTAGTTAATACTGGATCTTAGATAGCTGAATATTATTCTCTTGCTCTGAGATACCCTTATGGGAATAAAATTACTGCATCTTTCCCTGGAATTACAAAACAAATATTAGGTGCCCTTCCCATTTGCCATAAACTTCATTTGTCTTGTATTACCTGTTTTAACATATCCTTCCTTCCTTGGTTAGGTGCTCTGTTTGTTCATAATTCTTACGTATAGACAGACAAAACATCAATATCTGTCTCATAGGCCCTGTCTTTATCCTGTTTCCAGGAAGAAGTCTTAGGACCTGATAGGTCTAAAGTTATAAGACTGTCCTTGCCACTTGGTAATGAGGACATAATCATAATTATGTCGAAATTAGCTACCAGGGCCAAAATGTTACCCACTCTAGAGTTCATTTAGAAATTTTCGCTGAAAAATTTATCTAATAGGTATTGTATCTTATGTATCAATATCATTCTCTGTCTGGCCATAGGCAAATGCAGCTGTTGTCTTAGGGTCACCAAGTCAAGTAGATGAAAAGAAAAATTTTGCAAGGTTGGAGAGATAAAAAGTTGCATAATTGTGTTATGTATTCAGTGAAACCTCTACTCAGAGGGTATTAAGGAACATGACATATCTTGCTTAAAATATTTTCCTGCTTACAGCCATACATTTGTAAAGTGTGTATGTTGATCAGAAGAAACTGGCAGTCCAAACTGATAGCCTGTTTGCTATGGCAAACTTCAATTGTATTTTCTACAGTTGCTTCTGAAACTGAAGAAACACATGAAAAGCAAAAACAAAAACAACTCTAAATTCTAAACAATACCCATGTTTAGCTCCCTGTGGCTACTGGCAGGAGTCCAGAAATTCCAGCGAAGTGCAGGCCTCTGAGTAATAAGAATATTATCTAGAGCCATCTTAAGGAGATTTCTTTCCTGTTGGTACCAGCAAAAAAGCGGAGTCTCTTACCACATTAGTGGTTTTACTTGATTTGAGCTTTTACTTTGCACAGCCTGATCATACCTATGCATGCTCATTTCATGAACTCAGGATACTAATTCTAGGGATCTGATTAAGGTATCTCTGATGATTTCCAATCTGTTCTCAGCATCTCTTCTCGGCAGGCAAAAAAAAAAAAAAAAATTTCGAGGATTTCTACACGAATTACCTTGAATCTTTCTGTAAATTCCCAAGGAGACATCCATAACTGAGTAACTTAAACAGCAGTGGAGTTTGTCATCTAGTTAGCTAGAATTTCTCTGTCTCATTATACTCTAAGGCCATTGGCTATAGCACAAGGTCTGCAAATGTCCAAGTGGTATTCTCTGTGTGGGAGCCTAATTCCACCTGTGTCTGTTAAATGACTTGCTCCCAGCTTCACCTAGTGTGAACTGTTTCTTCTCCTTCCCCCCCCCAGGGTTTTATACTGTCTCTCAACTATATTGCAACCGATTTCCAAAACCGCCATTCAACCCTAAGTTCTAGAACACTAATTGTGGACCAAACAGCATAATGGGCTTCGCTGAAAGGGAAACATAGGGTTTAGACCGTACTGAGATGGGGAAAGGGAGATCCATCAAGGGCTCTATCATAGGACTCTGCAGGCAGTGAAGAAACCAGGTCTGCATGAACCCATAATGACACTTTCCTGATCATGGTTCTGGATCTATCAACTCCACTTGATCTGTGAACATTGCTACACTGCTCTCTGTATGGAATGTCTCCAACATTACCTAAGACATGATAGCTAAAAGTTCTCAAAATTATCTGATACATTTCTGTGGCAGTGAACAGTTGTTACTCTTTCAACACCCAGTAACAAATTGGAAATTGTCTCTCAAATAAGCTATAGAATTGGCTGTGAATGGCAATTTTAGAGCTCAAAATGCAAGAAATTTTGGATGGATAGTGGTATTTAATTTCTACCAAAGGGTTCAGTCTGTATGAGTTCTGGTTGCAAGCACATTTAAAACCTTGCGAACCATTTAGAATGTACCAGTGAGAATTCTTAAATAACTACCTTTGGTTAATCTTTTTATATGTCTACTTAGAGCCAATTCCAATTTGGAGTTCATTTTGGTGACTTTAAGTATAGAAGCCATCAAAGCTCCTAAGTGGGAAGTGGGGTTCATTAGAACCCCACTAGTCTAGCTGGACATTGGAATATTAGGGTTAGAAAACAATGAATGTGCCTAATGTTTTCAAGGATACCCATGATTGAATTGGCAGACATACTAAAAATTTCACAAATTGGGCTGAACCTTGCTTGATATTTAGCTGGATTCTTCACGCAGGCTCTTTTTTGCTAAATGTATAACTCCAGTCCTTAACTTGTCTTACCCTTCTTTCCATAAGTCAGCAATCTTGGTATTACCAATGCAGGGCAGTAACTTATAATTAATGATTTTCAAATCCAAATATCTACAACACTAGATTAAGACTGTACTAGTGAATTCAAATATCTTTGAGTCTAGACTATGAAAGTATAATGCATATCATTCACATATATATAGCTATGACACCTTTTGCTGGTTCTAGGCTCCATTGAAGCCTTCCTCGATTCTTCCAACAAAATTTTATTCAGATATTTCTGGATGGAAAATGGTGTCAAGATATAAAATTAACTGATTAGTATCTTTTTCAACTTTTTTTTAAAAAATTGAAGAGGTGAAAGACATTGTCATCTTGTTTAGTCAAGAATTAAAACCATGAAGTTCAATAACTAATGCAGTCTGGTGTAAAGAAAAAATAAGACTTTTAGAATCTGACACAGGTGGGTTTCTATCTTCTCTTTACCATTTAGAAACTGTAATATGAAATATTGAGAAACTTAATTGAACTATCTTTACCTGCAAACTATTTTCATCACATTTTTCTTTAAAACTTTTTTTTAATGTTTATTTATTTTTGAGACAGAGAGAGATAGAGCATGAACGGGGGAGGGTCAGAGAGAGGGAGACACAGAATCTGAAACAGGCTCCAGGCTCTGAGCTGTCAGCACAGAGCCTGACGCGGGGCTCGAACTCACGGACCGCGAGATCACGACCTGAGCCAAAGTCGGACGCTCAACCGACTGAGCCACCCAGGCAACCCTCATCACATTTTTTCAACTGAAAAATGCGAATGCTAATATATCTTACATTACAAGACTACTCTAAGAATTAGAGAACATTTCTGGAAAGTGTGTTTCCCAATACAGTAGTCACCCCCCAAAAGATTAGTGTTATTAATATCAATAGACGAAGATAATACTTATACGAGATAAAATAGCATAGAATATTAAGAAAGAATTATTTGGTGGATAGGGTTAACCAGTCAGTTCTGTTGATACACAAATCATAAAAAGACAAGATCAATTGGATGTCTTAATCGAATAGATAGTGATTATGTTAGTATCTAAAATAATAGAGTTAGGGGTATCTGGTAGCCCAGCCAGTTAAGAGTCTGACTTCAGATCAGGTCATGATCTCACAATTTGTGGGTTCGAGCCCCGTGTCAGGTTCTGTGCTGACAGCTCAGAGCCTGGAGCCTGTTTCAGATTCTGTGTCTTCCTCTCTTTCTGCCCCTCCCTCACCCATGCTCTGTCCCTCTGTCTCAAAAGTAAACATTTAAAAAAACAAAAATAAAAATAAAATAACAGAGTTAAATACCAATATTTTGTGCCTTATATTTTAAGCCAAACAGAAGTATTTTCCTCAGTGATTTTCTTTGGTACCTGACTTGATTATAAATTCATAGCATTTTAATACTTTATTATGACCCTGTATAAAGGAGTATTTTGAAATATATATATTTCTCCAAACTCATAGCTTCTAGTCTTCTTCCTAGAATGAAGTCTCATTGTATCTGTATAATAGTATTTTAAATTACTGATTTGACAAAGAATCACAAGGATTGTGCAAGGGAGAATCTTTGTAAGAAAAATAATTAGACAGATTTCCACCTGTTTTTCATTTACATGCAAAACGTAAGTTTCACAATTAGTTCCAAATGGGGAGATTCACTCTGGAGAGTCTGTCTCTTGACCTCCTTCCTCCCACACAAACACATCTTCTTACCTGTATCCAGGCAGGTGTAAGAGGCAACGACAATGTAGACAAGAATGTTGGTACCAGACATTCAAGTCGGTCCCCTATGAAATATGAAATACGTTACAACATAGACATCCTCTTATTAGCAAGAGTAATTAACCATAATCTTTTGCTCATATCCCATGTCCTCTGGCAACTGTGGCATGCTTTGCTGACACTGCAGTAAACTTCCTGCTCACCAGTAGCAAATTTTGATCTCTGTGTTTCTGTAGATAACAAGACTCTGCACATAAGGATCAGCGATTACAACATTTTACATTCCTTTTGTGCCGGGGGCTTTATTGTGCTCTTGCTTCTTTTTATTCCTCTCGATCACCTGTAGCAGCTTCTGCCCATTTAGATTAATTCTTTAGGCCAGGGAATCTGTTCTGCACTACTGACTTAATGTGTTTTAATAAAAACATGCTGATGGCAAACTGATATTTCTGAGATTACCTTGATCACAGTATTAAGATTTATTTTCAATAATATGTTTTTATTTCACAATTATTAGCAGGGGATTTATACTTGAATTTATATCATATTTTTAAAAATTTTTTTAAATGGTTTTATTTACTTTTGAGACAGAGAGAGGCAGAGCATGAGCAAGGGAGGGGCAGAGAGAGAGGGAGACACAGACTCCGAAGCAGGCTCCAGGCTCTGAGCTGTCAGCACAGAGCTCGATGTGGGGCTCGAACCCACGGACTGTGAGATCATGACCTGAGCCAAAGTCGGATGCTTAACCGACTGAGCCACCCAGGCGCCCCTATCATAATTTTTAACTGTTAAAGGCTATATTTTAAAATGATAGCAAATGCATTATGAACACAAAACCCTGCTGAAATATCTAATGTCACTGAAAGTTATCTTAAATGAAAATATAACAGGACTTTGTCTAAACATACTAATATTTTGTAAAGGGAACTTTTGTGTTTGTATCACATTTTTTAATCCGTCTTCAGTAGATAATTAAATATGAATACATGAAAATATGAATGATCGCATGCATTTAAAACTATAATTCTCGGGGCGCCTGGGTGGCCAGTCGGTTAAGCGTCCGACTTCAGCCAGGTCATGATCTCGCGGTCCGTGAGTTCGAGCCCCGCGTCAGGCTCCGGGCTGATGGCTCGGAGCCTGGAGCCTGTTTCCGATTCTGTGTCTCCCTCTCTCTCTGCCCCTCCCCCGTTCATGCTCTGTCTCTCTCTGTCCCAAAAATAAAAAAATAAAAAAATTTAAAAAAAAAGTTGAAAAAAAAATTAAAAAAAAAACTATAATTCTCCTTTTTCACAAAGCTAATAATTTTGCAGGTGTATAAAACTAAAAGCAAAAGGGTAAAGGAAGAAAACAGATTTGGGAGACATACAATTTATCATTTAAAAAATCAAATTGAAAAAGAAAAGTACTGGGTAACACAAAACAGAAAACATGAATTTATATCATGAGACCTGATTTCTTCCAAATACCTTTCTATCTCTTTCACTAAGGAAATAAATAATCTGTCACTCGACTTAGAATGTGGAAAGACTGATGTAGAATTTTATGTAAATAAGGAGTCAGACTTCTACACGTTTAGAGAAGAGCGGCCTAAATTCAAGTTGTGGAAAATTCCACAGGCTGTGTAAGCTCTCCAATTGGAGGACTCCAGAGAAGCATGTCTGAGTCTGAGAGCCAAAAGTAAGTACCATTTCAGTCTCTGCCTCCCCACGGAATAGTGGAACACCATCAGGCAGAAGGAAAGGCAGCTGCCACATGGTCACGTGGCAGTCCCAAGTGCCTGGAGAAGGGGATCAGGGCCCCTTCTGTTATCAGACTAAAGGACAAAAAAAAAAAATTTTTACAGTCCTTTTTCGGGTGGAAAAAATATCCTCAGAAAACTGAGGATTTAGGGTAGGGACAGAGAGACAGATTCAGATTATTTGAAGAAACGGTTATGAGCCTGGTCCATTACACTAACTTCTTTTACAAATACGCTAAAAACACACAGTGTAGTCTCTGCCTTTATGAACCTTGTATTTGAGAGAGAAGGTAAATCCACATGAAACAGGTCTTCAATTTCTAAAATGGACGATAGAAGAAAATTATACATACATACATTCATATATATAATATATGAAATATAAATTTAATCCGCCTTTAGCTTAAATGCTTCTTGGTGTTCACATTTCACCCACTTGAAGCTCAGATTTCACCTGCTTGAAGCATATTGACAATGCTTTAGAAAAAGAAAACTTTATTTCCCGATTTTTTTTGAGAAAATTACTAATCAGAAAGTGCAAAATGTGTAATGACATACTTTGCTTTTATTATTGAGCAATTAAACCAAACACATTCCTGTTAATCAATCAGTTGAGCAGGAAGGAGGTGCTCTCAGCAAGATCCTCTTTTCAGTCCTTCATCAGTTACTGTAAATGGGAGGCTACCAGGATTGCAGCACTCTGTGTATGCAGAAAAGGGCTCTCCCACTGTGCTTTTGTGTGGCTTCCCTTCCAAAGGATGAAAAAAAGAAATATTACCCTCTATGCTATAATATTGCTCTCGGTGTTTGGCGCTGTGCAGGCTTTCAGATTCCTGAACTAGAAAGGGATGTTTTATTAAGAACAGAAAATAAAAACTGGCTTTCAATGTTGTCTAAAGTGAAATTTGTCTAAAGTGGGATTATTGACTTATTAAGTAGAAAAAGAATGATTCAATGTTAATGGCCAGACTATGACTCAGAAATTAGATCAAATACTATTTTCAAATACTAAAGACATTCAAACAAAATTTGTACTGTGATATAAAACAATATAACTATTGTTATAACAAATGGAAAAGAACAATTTCTCCTTGTTAAGCTTTTGTTCTACATTAGTATTTCCCAAAATAACAGTATTAGAGGTACTGATTTCAGAGCATTGCAAAAGTCCTCACAGAAGGAAAGAGTGGAAGGTAGAGGTAGGAAGGGAGAAAGGCAAAAAGAGAAAAAAAGAAAAAGAGAGAGAAAAGGAAAGAAGTAACTAATTGAGAAACAGAAATATTAATATTGTAGAGTCACACAATGTAGGCTATGAAATTAGAGTTTTCTATCAAATAAGACAAAATTTACATTACCTTCGATACTATGTAAATGAGTATGCTTGAGGCTCAAATATTTTTGTATACATATATATTTTATTTTCGCTTTGGTTACTGCCTAGTAAACTTTTAGGAGGCCCGTGATTTCATCTCTCTAGATTCATCATACTGTGCTCTGGAGTTTCGACACTGGTAAATATGCACAGAACACTCATTGCCGTTTTACTGCTAAGAATCTCACTCCAGACAAAGCAAAACTATTCTCCCTTAATGTGTTTTGCAACATATTGTCTGTGCCCAAACCCCCTCCATGTCATAGCCTTTTAATATGGAGGGCCCAAACTTTTGGAAAAAAAAAATTATCAAGTGTTCACATGCCTCTTTTTTTAATTCTATATCTCATACTTTTACCTGTACCCTGTTTAAATGGAAAAAGAAAAAATATGAGGACAAAAAGTTTATCATATGTCTTAGTCTGTCAAGGCCGCTATAACAAGATAGCACAAGTTGGGTAGCTTGTAAATGATAGAAATTTATTTCTCACAGTTCCGGAGGCTATAAGTCCAAGATCAGGGTATCAGTATGGTTCCGTGAGAGTCCTAGATTGCAGACTCCTGTACCCTCACATGGAGTAAGGGGAGCAGGAGCTCTCTGGGCCCTCTTTTATAAGAGCACTAATTCCCTTTTTGAGGGCTCTGCCCTCATAACCTCTCAAAGACCCCACCTTCTAATTTTTAGAATGCTGTCATCATATCTACATCATCTATCTTAGAGCATCTTTGTCCTGTAGAGTAGATGCCTGTGAACTAGTTTGACAATTGGTTCCAAAATTTCTTGCTTTATCAAACCTGAAATTGACCCCTAAGATTCTTTACCAATTACTTCTACCATCTCACACCACCCTACATTCTCTCATATGTCTAATCCTAAAAAGTTTGTTCCAGCCCCTCAAAAACAAATACAACATCTCTCCCTTTCTTTCTTTCTCTTTCTTTTCTTTCTTTCTTTCTTTCTTTCTTTCTTTCTTTCTTTCTTTCTCTTTCTTTCTTTCTTTCTTTCTTTCTTTCTTTCTTTCTTCTTTCTTTCTTTCTTTCTTCTTTCTTTCTTTCTTTCTTTCTCTTTCTTTCTTTCTTTTTCTTTCTTTCTCTTTCTTTCTTTCTTTTTCTTTCTTTCTTTCTCTTTCTTTCTTTCTTTCTTTGTATTTTCTCTTTCTTTCTCTCTCTCTCTCTCTCTCTCTCTCTCTCCCTCTCTCTCCTCTCTCCTCTCTCTTGCATGCATTATTATATGCCAGTAACTCGGACTGTTCTTATATTCTAATACTTAGAACAATACCTGGTATGGAGTAGGCTTTCAATAAATCTTTATTTATGAAAGGGATGAATGACTGTATGAGTGAGCAAATGAATGTCAAACATGAAATTGGGGCCTGTTATAACACAGGCTATCCACTGTGGCAACTTTTGGATCGGAATAGAAAGAGAAAGATATAGTCAGTAGTCTTAGGAAAATTGGAGATGTGAATAGGATGAATCTGCTGATCATGAAGGCACTTTCATATTTGGAAATCTGGAAATGTAACTAGATGGTCTTATCTGAGAACCCTACACTTAATTTGAAAAGACTGGAGGCAGGTGTACTATAAGGTATAGTGTCTGGGAAGAATCATACTAGGATGATAGGATTAGATAGGAAGGGAGGAGGAGAGGTAAGTTGGTGTTTGCTTGTCCATTTGTGTATTTTCAATCTGTGATGCTACAACATTAAAAGTCAGATGCTACAGAATATGGGCCATTTATCTCATAATAAAGACTTTACTTCTGAGTTTTCAATGGCTGGTCTTAAAACATCACTGGTCCTGAATACAGGGTAAGCCATGATTCTTACATTAATTGCCATCTCGTATCCTTGACCATTAAACATGCCAGACATTCAGACTCCTGAAATTTTTTACCTGATGATCAAAAGTGATGATTACTTTGGATGATACTTTTGCTGTTATCACAATGTGTGAACCAAAGGAGACGCTCAAAACATACGAATACCCTTTTCCTAGTGGATATAAATTAATCTTCACTTGCCTCAAAATTTACCACTATTTGTATAGTCTCTACAATAGGATAAAATAAAGTAGAACAAAAAGAAATTTAAATATTGTACAGTAACATTTTTGACGTAATCTTATAGCCTCCCTATGGCTTCTGAATACACAAGATTGAAAGAAGTCTAAAATATGAATTTTTAAAATATTCTTTGAGGTAACCTGAAAGAAACAACAAATAGCGATAGCTGACTTTACCAATGCAGGGCTATAAAGATCACCTTCTTTTATCCTATCCATTGTATGCAGAATAAAGAACACATTTGTTATGTGAAGGTCTGGCTTCGTGAATGGACTAGGTGATAGGAGTTGAGGGATTCTGTGCCAGGTCAATGCCTACCAAATATTGTGTTCAAGTCCTGATGCTATCCATGGGATCCTGTAAGTTCCCTTCCATGAGAGTCTCCCATAAAACATAAATACTCATAGGAATTTTTATAATAATAATAATACTTATTGCTTGTAGTGCAAACAGTGATGACTGATGACATGGCTAACACCTTTATAATGTTTACTATGTGCTAGGCACTGTCGTAAGCACTTTGCATATATGAATTCACTTAATCATGGCAATAAATAGGAGGAGATACTATTAAATTCCCAATTTTACAGACACAAAAGCTGGAATACCAAGATGTTAAGTTGTCCAAGGTCACAAACCTAATATTAAAAAAGCCAGCATGTATTATATAAAATCTCTCTGTGGTGTCAGGGACCACTCAGAATTACATTTCCCCCAAGGAAAGGAACACAATGGACTACACTATAAATATATAAGGTGTCTAGGTGACGGAGTATATATACATGAAGATGGGAGATAGGAAGTAAAAATAAAAATGGTGTATCACTGATGAGAAGAACTAAAATAACTCAAGAAAGGAAGAAAGTTTTAATGACGTTTCAGCTACTCTAGGGTTTTTAACTACAGCTTTAATTTTAAATGTTTTTTTTTTTTTTTGGATTGCATTTATAGAAAATGCTGTTTGTTGAAAATCTCCTTCTACTCATCAACCAAAAATGAAATGTCAGTGCCTTTATTCTTCCTTATTTATATTTAAAACTCAAATCTCCAATTTCCAATAAGGTGTTTATTATGTATGTTGATCAAAATGCCTGCTAATGAGCAAATACACTTCTTACTTAACAAGTAAATATTGTTGCTATTGCTTCTGACGATCTTGCTAATTTGTGTCAGGAATCCCCCTGACAAGCTTTCATTCTCTGCCCTGCTAAAGTACATTCAACTACAAAATCTCTCCAAAACACCAGTCAATATTTCCTGGATAGTTCTTCCCAGCAGCGCCCATTGAGAAGTGATTCTAAAAGGAAATTCAGGCCAAGGTCAAACTGGCTGTTCTTCTAAAATCAGTTTTTACCTTGGGCTCCTCATTTGGAAGAGATTTACAATGACTTACCCCTCATAAATTCATTCATTTTCTTTCCATTTTTATGGTCAAATCAGATGGCAATATAAAAAGGGTCAAAGACATTTTAGAAATTGACTGATGAGTTTCAAATAATAATAGCTAATACACATGGAGCAGTTAAACACATTTCAGGTATTAACTTTATTATAAAAGGTAGGTACTATTATTATTGCCTCTTTTGTGAATGAAGAGCCTGGACTAAAAAAGTTAAGACACTCAGGCACATTGCCTGGTTGGTCACTAGCAGAGCTTGAGTTCTAACCCAGATAGTCTGAGGCAGAATCCCCATCCCTCACTTCTTCTACACTATGGAGATGAATAATTGTGCATAATTATTTAAAAGGGATCAGAAGAACTATGTCAAGATCTTTGGAAATTAAAGAATTTAGTAATGCTTTGCAATGTCTCCATTTCGACCCTCTTGGTATTGGTAAATATGTCATATCCAGATAAAATAATAATGCAAAGTGTGGAAAACAACTGGATAAAAAACTGAACACACATCAAGTTTTGTTGTTGTTCCTAGTAACTACCAGTATTTATAACCACCACTGCAACCAAATATAGACTATATCCAGAATGCCACAGTTTCTCTATGACCCCTTCCAGGCAATATCCGCCTCTCATACGAAACCATTGCTTTGATTTCTAGTACTAACAGATTAGTTTTACCTGTTCTTGAATTTCACATAAAAATATACCATATAGTACTTATTGTCTTGTGTCTGGCTTCTTTTACCTAATATAATATTTTTGAGTTTCATCTATGTTTCTTGTATGTTAGTATTTCTTCCTTTTTTTCCCCTATTTTTTTCTTCTCTTTTTTCTTTTCCCTTCCTTTTCATTGCTGAGTAGTATCCCATTACATGAATATACTACATTCTGTTTTCCTAGTTCTTGAGTATGGGCATGCAAGCTTGGCCAATCATACGTTCTCTCCTATGACATAAAATTCTCTTGAGCTAACACAAAGATACTGTCAAAATAGAGCAATTATTCACAGAGGCAGCACTGAGAGAGTCCAGGGGTAGCAAGAATCCAGTGATAGTGACAGTGGTTGGAGTGGATCCTCAACACAAAATTTCAGTTGTGTGATCTTAACTACAATTCTTGCTAACAAGTTTTCATTAGTCCTGGTCCATTTTTCTAGACCACTCCAGTTATCCGTGACTTCTCAGAGCTTCTTGCTATCCTTCCAATTAAAATTAAGTTTCTGCTTAATTATCAGTACTGCTTTCTATTGCTTGCCACCAAGAACCTTTATTGGCCAACTCATTTCCTTCAGGTCCTCAAGATTACCATCTGAGGTAACAAAAGTTTAAAAGCTCTGATCATAGCAATAGAAGTAGTTATTGACAGAGTGGCTAAATTGCCTTGTCCCTGGATCAATGATTGCTCTTAATTCTGAAAGGTATCAAAGTCCAGGATCATGAATTTTCTTATGTATTTATTTACACATTCATTCATTCATCGAAAAAATAAATAAGAACAAAACTGATATAGCAAAATGTTCACTGCATGTTTTAGGATAAATGCTAATGTACATAGGCTCATAGTATGTAAAAGACATGTGTGAACATTTTTGTACATATACCGAGGTGCTGCATTACAAAATTGAAACAATATTTGTATAGAATATATTTTTTTAAGTTTATTTATTTATTTTGAGAGAGAGGAAGAGGAGAGTGGGGAAGGAGCAGAGAGAGAGGGGGAGAGAGAGAATCTCAAAAGGTTCTGCCCTTACAGCGTGGACATGAGACAGAATCTCAAGCAGGATCTGCACTGTTAGTGCAGAGCCTGATGTGGGGCTTGAACCCACGAATGGCGAGATCATGACCTGAACCAAATACTAGACTCAGATGCTTAACAACTGAGTCACCCAAACACACTGAGATAATTTTTAAAAAAATCATATTATTAGGGTTTTTTTTTGTTTTTCATATTAAATATAAATTGCTTTAAACTAAGGAAAAAATAAATTTTATAAAACTAAGTCAATGCCACAATCCAATTGCAATTTTGTTCTCTGTCTGGAGTAAAGAAGAAGCTTCAGGGGCACCTGAGTGTCTCAGTTGGTTAAGCATCCGATTTTGGCTCAGGTCATGATCTCGCAGTTCGTGAGTTTGAGCCCCACATCAGGCTCTGTGCTGACAGCTCAGACCCTGAAGTCGGCTTCGGATTCTGACTCCCTCTCTGTTTGCCCTTCCTCTGCTTGTGCTCTGTCTCTATCTCTCAAAAATAAATGAATGTTGAAAGAAGAAGAAGAAGAGAAGAAAAAGAAGCAGCTTCAGAGAGAAGGAAATGTTGTCATTCTTCCTGGAACCTGGAAGAAGGTACAGTGAAGATACATGTTTTCAGGGAACAGCATGTGGCTAGAGTATTAGAGGAGTTGAAAAAAGTGGAAAAACCGAAGATTGGGAAAGAAAATTAGCACGTTATACCTTAGAAAGATCACTGTCTAATCTTCTATTCCAATCATCCAAAATGAAATTTCAGCTTGGTTCAAAGCTGCTTTAAAAAATCTTGAATGATGACTATATTGATCTTGCTTTTAACAAAGCAAGGGCAGCTTTTGACAGATAATAGTTTCTAGAGAGAATTTGCTTGATTTCAATGAGTTTTATTTTGACAGTTAACTTCTATTAATGACAATTGGTATTGAATACATGTTTCTTTTAAAATAAATTTATTGAACTGTAAAAAGTCATTGATGTAAGTTATTAATGTAAGAACAATGTTAACAGAATAGGTGGGTCTGATACAGAGATTTGGTAAAGTAACAAAGGCATTGTGATATTAATTGAGGTTTGGGAAGTTTAACATAAAGTAATCGAACAGTTTGAGGTTTTGAATTGAAGACTTACTTTCCCAAACGTATCTATGCAATTCAGTTCCTTTAAGTGAGGTCATATATTTTAAATGAGTTTTTAGTTTTTTCCTTCATAATCATAATTATGATTGAAGATGTGTGGCGTAGTGGAAAGAGAAGCAGCCATGGGCTCAAGGTTTCTATTCTCTCCGAGTATTTCTGGATATTTATCAAGCTTACTTCTGCCATCCACCATAAGACCGCCAATAAGTCCCTCAACAGCTTAGAATTTCTTCCTCCCTTCAGACGTTCCTTTTTCTTCAAAAGGATCCCCTTACAAGCATATTGATAAATGAAGTCACCGGATCTATCATTAATTTCAAGTCCATGCTCTGATTTTAACACAGATCCTGTGATGGAGGAGATGGAGCGGTCAGAAACAAGAATAAAGGGCTTTTCTTCTCCATTTCCTCCATTCCTTCTCACCTGAACAGTTTGCTATTTATACATTTCAAAGATCCTATTCGATGGAAGCACCCTGGAATTAAATTTGAAAGCTTCGAATTAGATTTTTCCAAAAATCTTAGCCAATTAAAAAAAAAAAAAGAAAGAAAATGATTTATTCAATTGATTCCATGTCCTTGTTCATACTATTTTCAACTATTCAAAGAACATATATCTGCTTTATGGGTAAAATTAAAATAATGTATTATAAAATTTGAATATGATCGCAACCCCTGTACTGTTAAAATGTGTGGTTTACTTCTTTAGACAAGAAGGTGCTACAGATCGTCATATAGCTGTTTCTCTTGTGGATATCAGAATTTATTCCTGGGAAAGCATTGCAGAGCTGCTGCCTAATTAAATAAACTTTTCAGTACAATCAGAGACAGATGCGTATAGTTCTTACCAAAACGTTATTTGTTTTTCGCGATATTTCATATAACACACACACACACACACAAAATCACATTCAAAAGTCTCACCATCAGAAAAATGGAGCAATTGAAACACATTCAGATTCATTTTACAGTTTTTTTTAAATAAAATGTAGTTTGGCATATCTGCAGAATAAATCTATTTAAACTCAATGGGGCACTTATCTCTTTCTCTCCCTGAGGCGATACTGTAGGATACTGAGTAGAGTAGCATACAGCAATTACAGTCATATTAGAACGACAAAATTTAGCTTCTAAAAGGGTTAGAGGACTCGGGTATGAAGGAGAAAAAGATTTTAAAACTCAGAGACACACAATGCAAAGCCATTAACCATTCATTCCCGCACACAGGAGAATTTAAAGATGCATTAAAGAATCTGGGTGTAGATTTTGCTATCATTTACGGCAGGTGTTTAGGGAAAGGGTAAGATTCTGATTCTGATGTAACAATCACATGAATAATAAGATTTTTCAGATATGGAAATGCATCTTTTATGTAATGTAACTGTTTAATAAAGGCTTCAAATGTTTTTTTTAATAGACTTTGTTTAAAAACATTTTTTTAATGTTTATTTATTTCTGAGAGACAGAGTGCAAGCAGGGAGGAGCAGAGACACAAGAACACCCAGAATTTGAAGCAGGCTCCAGGCTCTGAGCTGTCAGCACAGAGCCTGATGTGGGGCTCGAACTCACAAACCGTGAAATCATGACCTGAATGGAAGTTGTACCCGTAACCCGCTGAGCTACCCAGGCTCCCCTAGACTTTATTTTTAAGTCGTTTCAAAATTACAGACAAAATCAGAAGATGGTACAAAGAACTCACATATACTCCTTCACTGAGTTTCCCTGTAATCACTATCTTACATTAGGATGGTATTTTTGTTGCATTTAGTAACCAATATTGATACAGTACTGCTACATACTTCACTCAGATTTCCTTAGTTTTTATCTAAAGTCTTTTTTCTGTTCCTGACTACAACATTGCATTTACTTGTTATGTTTCCGTGGGTTTTTCATGCCTGTGAGTTTCTCAGAATTTATTTCTGCATGTGATTTTATAGGACTTTGCAGGATTCCCTCTATTGAAATTTCTTTGATGTTTTTCTCATAATCGAACTGAGGTTATGATTTCCTGGGGAGAAGACTATAGCTGTTAACGTGTCATTTTTTCACATCGTATCAAGGGTACATTACATACTATCAGTATGAGTTATCATTGTTGATGTTGACCTTGATTACTTGGTTGGGATAGTGTTTGCCAGGTTTCTCCACTCTACTGCAGTCACCTTTTCCTCCCATGTCTCCATATTGTACTCTTTGAAAAAAGAGTCACCACACACAGCTCACACTTAAAGAGGGTGAAGTATTTACATAAATTACATGGAATTATCCTATAAGAGAGGATCATGTTTTCCAGTTATTTGTTTACAAAAAGTATTTATTTGTATCATATGAAATTCTTACACTTTGGGTTATAACCCAAGAGTACTTTATTGTTTAAATTGTTCCAGTTTTGGGGCGCCTGGGTGGCGCAGTCGGTTAAGCGTCCGACTTCAGCCAGGTCACGATCTCGCGGTCCGTGAGTTCGAGCCCCGCGTCAGGCTCTGGGCTGATGGCTCGGAGCCTGGAGCCTGTTTCCGATTCTGTGTCTCCCTCTCTCTCTGCCCCTCCCCCATTCATGCTCTGTCTCTCTCTGTCCCAAAAATAAATAAAAAACGTTGAAAAAAAAATTTAAATTGTTCCAGTTTTGGCAATTGGGAGTTCCAATTGGCTCCTGGATATAATCCCATGCATGTAGGTATTTTTTTATTATTATTATTATTATTATTATTTTAACATTTATTTATTTTTGAGACAGAGAGAGACAGAGCACGAACGGGGGAGGGGCAGAGAGAGAGGGAGACACAGAATCGGAAGCAGGTCCAGGCTCCGAGCCATCAGCCCAGAGCCTGACGCGGGGCTCGAACTCACGGACCGCGAGATCGTGACCTGGCTGAAGTCGGACGCTTTACTGACTGAGCCACCCAGGCGCCCCTTATTATTATTATTTTTGAACGTTTCTGTTATTTCTGGCAACGCAAGATGCTCCAAGTTCATTTTGTATAGTTTATGCTCCATATGTCCATTCTATATTTCTAAAATCAGACGTTTCTCCAAGAAGCTCTGACTCCTTTTTTGTTTTGTTTTGTGTTTTAGATAATCGTACTCAAAACCAAGATATGTGCATTGGTGTCCACACTGCGACTGGAGTGTTGATATTTCCAAGCTCTTTTAGCTTAAGTAGCAAGAAAATATACACTACTCCATATGTATATACACGGAACTATAATTTATTTTTTTTTCAATTTTTTTTTAACGTTTATTTTTGAGACAGAGAGAGACACAGCATGAACGGGGGAGGGGCAGAGAGAGAGGGAGACACAGAATCGGAAGCAGGCTCCAGGCTCTGAGCCATCAGCCCAGAGCCCGACCTGGGGCTCGAACTCGAGGACCGCGACATCATGACCTGAGCTGAAGTTGGTCGCTTAACCGACTGAGCCACCCAGGCGCCCCAACGGAACTATAATTTATATTCAAATATGTATATATGTATCTATTAAGCTGTAAGCTTATACTGTCTCCACCTATAATTCATTACCTATGAATCGTTCTAGCCTCCTCCCTTTCCTTATCTGCAAACTGTGAGAAACCTGGCACACAACCTACCGTCCATTACTCAGTTGCTCATTTCCAGTATGTACACACAGCAGTATCAGAATTAACCTGTGGATCCAATAAACCGTGTTTTCAACCATAGTACAATGTTTATCTGCCATCCTTTGCCTTTAATCTCACCGTGTGCACTCATTTCCAAAGTTTCTCTAAGGCTGCATCTTTCCGTCCATCCCCTTTAGTGAAACTGTTTCATGCATTTGTGATACAGTTGGCTTGTTTTGTCACATTCTGCACTCCATCCGGTGATCTCCCATCTCTTAAATGATTTTTAACAAATTTACACATAGTAGGGCATATCTTGTAAAGTTCTATGGGTTTTGATATATGCATATCACATATCCACCATCCCAGTATCGTATAATAAAGTTGCGTCACCTAGAAACCCCCTGTGCTTCAGGTAGTCACCCTCCTTCCCTTCTCCAGAGCCTCCAGTGACCATAAATTTTTAGTGTCTCGATAGTTTTGCCTTTTCAGAATGTGATATGATGGGAATCATACAGTACATAGACTTTTAAGACTGGCTTTTAAATTTTGAAATATGTATTTAGGGGGCGCCTGGGTGGCGCAGTCGGTTAAGCGTCCGACTTCAGCCAGGTCACGATCTCGCGGTCCGTGAGTTCGAGCCCCGCGTCAGGCTCTGGGCTGATGGCTCGGAGCCTGGAGCCTGTTTCCGAGTCTGTGTCTCCCTCTCTCTCTGCCCCTCCCCCATTCATGCTCTGTCTCTCTCTGTCCCAAAAATAAATAAAAAACGTTGAAAAAAAAATTAAAAAAAAAAAAAGAAATATGTATTTAGGTACATCTGTGTCTTCATGGCTTGGTAGTTCATATTTTTCATCATTGAATAATATGCTGTAGAGCAGATATATCACACTATATTTCTTCATTCTCCTGTTGATGAACATTCGTGTTGCTTTTAATTATGGTGTTTAAGAGTAAAGATTCCGTACACATTCTTGTACAGGTGTTGTGTGAATATAAGTTTCCAAATTATTTAAGTGAATACCTGGGACTATAATTACAAGACTTATGATAAGACTTTCTTTACTTTTGTAAAAAATTACATACTGTATTCCAAAGTGGCTGGGCCATTTTGCATTCCCGCCAACACTGAGCTAATTTTCTCCAGCAACTGGTATTGTTAGTATGATAGGCAGAATAATTGTTCTCAGTCTCTGTGAGAGAAGGCTCTTATAAAATCTTTTACAATAAAGAGTAGGCCTTTGTTAAGGAAAACATACTGACTGTATTTCACAAAGGTTACTGTTTCCATCTTTGTGCCTCTGATTTTTCTTGGCTCTTTACCTTGAAAACCTGGTGGGGTTCCTGTAAGTAAACTCATGAGAGTGTGAGGGCTCCCTAAGACAGACTGGGGTCTCTAGAAATTTCTCACTTTCTTGTTAGTCCACAATCCTCATCACTGAAATATTCCCGTCAGTGTATGACTTCAGTGGCTGTTGGTCCACAGCAGCTGATCTCAGCTCTGATTTTTTTTTTTTTTTTTTGTCTGTGTCTGTCTCTCCAGAGTCCTAGGCAGTGGTTTGCATCGACTTCAGTTCTCTAATGGGTAAAGAAAGATTGTCAAAGCCTGAGTTTGTTCAGCTTTTATTTAGTAAAGATGGAGATAACTGCTTCCAATCTCCTTAACATGTAGAAGCTAGAACTGAAGTTGGTTTCCAGTGATATTTTTTGTGTGAATTTAGGATGCATTTGCTAATCATCTGTGGTCACTCTGGTACGTTGAATTTTTTTTTTTTTTCTTACAGAATCTCATATCTTCTACTAAATCTTGCGGCTGTTACAAACACATAAAGTCATGAATCTTCCCGCACATCTTCAATTCATTTTCAGTGCAAAGTGCCAGGAGTTATGCACTCAGTCACTTGATACTCTTGTGCCTCAGTTCCCTAATCTCTAAAAGGTATCACTACAGGGTACATCTAGAATGCTGTGCTAGATTGCCCACAAATTCCCATTGTTAATATTCTAGGTAAAGTTGTGTATAAAAATAAAGTTTTGAAGATGGAATCACAATTTGAAGCAATGGCTCTCAAAGGAGTTAATAAAAGCAGCATCAGCTTTATCTGGGAACTTTCTAGAAATGCAAGTACTTAAGGCCCACCCAAGACATAAGAAATTAGAGAGTGCAGGTGGGACCCAGGATCTGTGTTTTAACAAGCCGTTCAGGTGATTTGGACACAATCTACATCTGAGAACCATTGCTTTAGGATAGTGTATGCTTTTACACAATCCCATTCTGAATATTTGCTAAGTTAAATAATCATAATTAATTTATATGTATTGTTTCTATCTGTTTAAGCTTTTATGTATTGGTTTTCAAAACAATATTTTTAAGTGTACTTATAAATATGACCTCTTGTATACGAGTACCTCCTAATAGTGTAATTTAGTTTTTTGACAAGTCTGGGATTATAGATATGTGATCACTTAGTATGTCTACAGATTCAGCTGGGAGCAATGTCATTATAAACGGAAGTGAAGCTGTAATGTTACAGGGTTTCATGAGCAGGATTTTTAAAATAAATTTGTAGTAAATGCTTAGAATTTGAACTTCCACGTTGACACAAGTGAATGCAAATGAGAATAAATTACCAGCTATGACTACTTTATGCTACGAGATTTTATAATGTGAACAAAACTGAAACTTTGTTCCTAATAGGCTTAAGGGCTTTGCTCACTCTTTCTTTCTTTCTTTCTTTCTTTCTTTCTTTCTTTCTTTCTTTCTTTCTTTCTCTTTCTTTCTTCTTTCTTTTTTTCTTTATTTCTGTAAGGTAAACATTTGGATGATATTTTCTTTGACCACAAATCATCCCATATTTTCCCTTTCTGTACCTACTTGCTTTGAATATGCATAATATGTGATATACATCAACATTTATGGCAAGACTACATTATTTTCTCAGGTGATCAAGCTTTAAAAGCATAACACAAATGCTTTCTGTAGAGCTAAACCGGGTGAGGCTCAGTATAAGATAAATGGTTTGTAATCTGTGAACAAATAGTTTTTTTGATGAGATTAGAAGTGTTCTCTACAAATTTAGGTAGATGTTGAAAAAGATGAAGAAGTTGGGATTTTCCACAAAACTTACCACTATATCTCCCTCAGAACACAACCGTTTGTAGGGGCACCTGGATGGCTCAATAGGTTAAGCATCTGACTTCAACTCAGGTCATGATGTCACAGTTCATGGGTTTGAGCCCCATGTCAAGGGCTCTGTGCTGACAGCTCGGAACTTGGAGCTTGCTTCGGATTCTGTGTCTCTCTCTCTGCCTTTCCCTGTTTGTGCTCTCTCTCTCTCTCTCAAAAGTAAAATAAACATTAAAATTTTTTTAAAAAAGAAAACAACTATTTGTAAAATATATTTTAATCAAATCCATCTTCTCCTCTATGTGGAGACCGATGATTTCCTATATAAAATCTTTGTATAGGAAGGAAATAATGATTAAGACTGTGTGTTCTGTTTCATCCAAAGAACACCTAAAACAGAACTGATGGTGATGTTTATTAAATATACAGATTTCAGAATTAGACCAATGAAATAAAGATGAGAGAATCTGGAACCCAAACATTGGCTCAGAAACCTAGAGGAGCTCTGGTTTCTGTTAAGAAGTAAGGTCACTTTTAAAATCTCTTCAAAACACTCAGAATTGTTATTGGTCCTTGGTAGTTAATACTGCTTGTTTACTGTAGTAAAGGTAACATCTCCTTAATGGACCAGTTTATTAAAGTTCTACTGGTACAAATGAGATGTGTTGTTAGATTCACTGTAATGATGTCCAAACATAGAATTTAAATATTAAAATTCTGAAAATGTTAATCTGCTACATGGTTAGCAGGTAAAGCATGAAATAGAGTGTACCAGTAATGTTTTCACAATACTGGTTCTCCTTTCCAAAGACATACAATATATTGGGGAATATTTTTTTTTAAATACAATTTGAAATAACTATGATTATTTCATTTTAGACTATCAGAAGACAATACATCTAAATTGGGAAGCAGTGACATGAAAGGTAATCATGGGTTTTCAAGCCTTCTGTTTCTTTTCTTTGTGTTCTAAGGGAAACCAAAGTATATTTAAGACTGACTTCCTTCATGATCTTTTCATCTTGTGCTATAGGGTTGGTTTCAGGTAGCTATTGTAGCTAAATTGAGAGGCACTGTTTGCTTTTAGGACCCCATTGATTTTTCCACATCTGTTTTATGTGTCACAATGACTAAAGCAATACTTTGTTAGCAAAAGAGTGAATTAAGAACCACAGTAAAATTTACAGTAAAAAAAGGTTGACCTGAAAAGAAAAGGCTGGTTATATTCATATCAATACTCAGAACAATTCCTGGACTATATTGGGAGTTCAACAAATACTGTTGACTGAAAATATATATCAAAATTAATTAATCAAAATTACTAATTATGTACTTAGGTTTTTCACACTTGGGTTAATTTAATAATCATATAAATATTTGAAAATAAATTGTGTTTGAATAAATTTATATAAAATTTTAATGGTAAATATTCAACTGTATCAACCCCAAATTCATTTGTACGTGTATATTTAAAAAATTATTTTCCTGCTTACATATTTGCAAGTATAACAACAAAGAATTTTAGTTGAGATATAGCACAATTTTAAAATGAAAATTACATAAATCAAAATGACATCTTAAGCTTATGAAAATTTAATGAAATCTTTTTGAATGATTTTATACAAATAAAAGGGTAACTGTTGGCAATATAAAGAGTTACTACTTTTCAGGAGAGTAACACTCAAGCTTTATATGGACAAATTTAAGAGTAACGTGAGGTAACATTGTAGTACATCCTGCAGTTGTTAGGTACAGTTTTGCTGTACTACATTAACGCATATTCCAGAACCACTCGAAACATAAAGAAAGCAAGAAAATGGGTACCTCACATGACTGAGAAATTGTGCCAGCTATATAGCTATCTGAGAGGAAAACTTTGACAAATTAACATATTTGTAATTCTCTAACTTAAAAGATTCTACTAAGTATACACATTTTTTATTTGTCTATCATACCTCAATAAGGCTGAAAAAATAAAATATAATGTAATAGCTCAAACTTATTTTAGGGGAATAAAAAAAAGATTCCCTGTCCAAATCCTCCCTGCAGCTTGAAGCATTTTCTGTTTCTGTTGGAAGCACTACCCACAACATCCCAAGACTTTTAGATACAGTCAACTTCCCTTTCAAAGATATAAGGAGGGGTGCCTGGGTGGCTCAGTCGGTTGAGCGTCCGACTTCAGCTCAGGTCACGATCTCACGGTCCGTGAGTTCGAGCCCCGCGTCGGGCTCTGTGCTGACAGCTCAGAGCCTGGAGCCCGTTTCAGATTCTGTGTCTCCCTCTCTCTCTGACCCTCCCCTGCTCATGCTCTGTCTCTCTCTGTCTCAAAAATAAATAAACGTTAAAAATAAATAAATAAATAAATAAATAAATAAACGTTAAAAAATTAAAAAAAAGAAAAAAAGATATAAAGAAAGTGATGTAGAGATTTTTCTTGGATCGGAAGTGTTGTCAGTCACCATGAAGCTGATTAAGATAGAAGTGGTATGGTGATTAGGTTAAGTATTACTATGTTCAAATATAAATTTGTGTATTAACATACATTTTAGCCAATTTCACATGAAATCTTTCTTGTCTTTAATGTTTTCTTTTGGTTTTGGTGAAAATAGAATGTAACATTGTTTAGAATTGTTCACAAATAATATCACTTCCTCTCTTGTAAGAGGATTGCTTATCCACACCTTGGAGTTAGTCAAGACCAGGTGACTTGCTGTGGCCAATAGAATAAGAACAGAATTCACATGTAACTTTCAAGTGCAAGTATACAATTCTTCAACTCCCTCTTTATTACCATGGGGACTGGTATTCCAGATGGTGGAAGCCACATCCCCTAAATTTTTGATCCAGGAATGAGGGCAAAGGCGTCAGCCAATTCACAAGGGACATGCAGTATAAATGATCAATCAATTCTACTGTTTTCAGCCCCTTCATCTTAACCTAGCCTATTTTGTTTAAAATACAGGAAGTTTTCTAGTAGTCTAGTCATTTGAGTTTTGCTTCAATGAAAAGTTTCTATGAATACTTAAGATGTGATCATGTACTTACTGTCATTGTATTATGATCCTGCCAAATAAAACAGGATTTAAATCATGTCATATTTGTAAATATACCTATCAATTGTTTTCAACAAAGATTTTGTTTTATTAAATTTAGGAAAGCATATAACAAGTGTTCATACCTATAGGGTTCCAGGTTACCCTAGTTTTTATGTGTGTTTGTATGTGCATATTTGTTTTCCTAAACAGCCAGATTTTCTGTTTGGTAAATTCCAATAAGTTAACATACAATGGAATATCAGTTTCAGGTGTAGAATTTAGAGATTCATCACTTACAAACACCATCCAGTCTAAAGAGCCAAATTTTTAAAAGCAGAATTTATTTGTATTTCCATGGGACACATTAAGTTATGATCATTTTCTCACATGTCAAAATGCTTCTGGAAGCAACTTTAACTCATCAAATTATGACCTCTTAAAGTGATAATAATAACCATAATGAAGAATGAAATGAAACACGGAAATAACTGTATGCTGCAATCTAAATCGATATCAGGATCCTGTATGCATTCTAGACCACAGACAATCAATCTAATGAGAATCCCCACGAATTCCTGTCATTCGGGAAGTTTATGGATGGACATTCTTTAATAGCAATAAAAAATGTGTCTTAGAAATTCATTTACTACTTTTATGATAAGATATAACAAGAATAATTGTGTTAATGCTTAACAGCTCTGCTTTTAGAATAGTCTGTTTCCATAGTTGGGGAAGGCATGCACCACACAGATCCAGATTTGAATCCAAGTTCTGCCAATGTACTTGCCCAGTAGTCTGAGACCCATTGAGAAACTTCTTGAGTCATAGTATCTTATTTGAAAATGGAAATTTAATTGTAGTGTGTCCTATAACTGATTCATATACCTAGCATGAATATCAATGAGACAATGCACATAAAATATTTAGTACTTAAACCAATTACACAATATAATAGCTAATATTAGTTTTGGTAATTGTAGTAATAAGAGTAACTACTGATGATGATGCTACCACAAAGATAAAATGTTTTCATTATTTAAAAAGATAAATAAAAATGATATATAATCAAAAAACACTTAAAATAAATATTTAAATAACTTACAGGAGTGTATCTCTAACCACTTACCTGAGGTACTTTATGTGTATATGGACATTTAGAAAACTACCTAGGTTAAAATTTGTTGAAAATGATATGACAAGAAATAAAATTATGAAAGTGCTAACAAAAAATCTTAGAAGTTATTCCAAAAATCCCATTGTATTCTCTGTGATCAAAAGTTAATATGTAAAAAACAAAACAAAACAAAGTTAATATGTATATTTTACTTCTAGATGTTGCTTTCCTTCCACATTGGCCAAATAGAAACATAAAACAAGTCTTAAGCTACAGAATGAGTTTCCTAATTTCCAAGTTGGTATTAAGACAGGCTTTTAGAAACTTATGATGAAATTTTGTCATGGTGGTACTGTTCCATAAGATCAATTTTCCTTTTTGCAAGGAATGCAATCTAATTCATAATCAAATATTTATTGAGAAACTACTTTTTTCCCCCAAGTTTTTCAGCATGAATATTTCTTAGCCATCAAGACTACACTACAAACGCTCTTGAACACACACACAGATACACACACACAACTTTTGTAGTTAACTACATTACACTTTTCATAATACCAAAATAGGTACTTTCTCCAAATATCTTTTCTTTGCATTGACATATTAATTCTTCTACATCAAAAAATTTACATGAAATGTCAGTTTACAGATCTGGTGATCTTTCAGGGTTCATATTTTGAGAAAAAACAAAATGCTTCCAAAGCATCTTCCAAAGATATCGCAAATATAAAATTAAATGGATGGTAGTTGACTCCTTAATACTTCACAGTTTTTCAGAACTTTCCATGTGATCTTTGTTTGTGTACCTACATGAATGTGTATGTGTGTGTGTGTTTTAATTTATGGCACAGCAGGCCAAAGAGATAGGAGGAAGATTTAAAAAAACATTTACAGGGGCGCCTGGGTGGCGCAGTCGGTTAAGCGTCCGACTTCAGCCAGGTCACGATCTCGCGGTCCGTGAGTTCGAGCCCCGCGTCAGGCTCTGGGCTGATGGCTCGGAGCCTGGACCCTGTTTCCGACTCTGTGTCTCCCTCTCTCTCTGCCCCTCCCCCGTTCATGCTCTGTCTCTCTCTGTCCCAAAAATAAATTTAAAAAAACGTTGAAAAAGAAAAAAAAATAAAAATAAAAAAACATTTACAATCTAAAAAATAACAAGTCATTTGTCAGTTTAAAATGTGTGCCCTGGAGCCACAAAAGTTTGAGTTTAGCATCTTTTTTTTTTAAAAAATTTTTTTTTTCAATGTTTTTTATTTATTTTTGGGACAGAGAGACACAGAGCATGAACGGGGGAGGGGCAGAGAGAGAGGGAGACACAGAATTGGAAACAGGCTCCGAGCTGTCAGCACAGAGCCCGACGCGGGGCTCGAACTCACAGACGCGAGATCGTGACCTGGCTGAAGTCGGCCGCTTAACCGACTGCGCCACCCAGGCGCCCCTGAGTTTAGCATCTTAATCTATTTGACAATATCTAGTAGCACTTTACTGACACCTCTCTTTATAATTTTTATTCTCTCGTATAATATAAGATACTTGACAATACATAAATATTTGACAATAAAAACTGAGTACATTTTAATGAGAACTATTTTAAAATTCAAGGAGGTTTTAGCAGCAATTATTTAAATGAATTATTCTACTTCATATGTTCTTAAAAGTCACTTTATTCAACAATTCACCACCTCTGTAGGCTGATCTCACTTAATTGATGTAATTCAGGATTTTTTTCTTGAGTTTGAGATATTAGAGATAGTTGTATACCATTCTCCGATGATTTAAAAATTCCATGTTTTCATAAAGATTATCTTTCACATTTTCTAGATACTTGGTTATTAGAGGAGTGGATATTGACAGACATAAAGAAACTGGAAAGTTCATTACTTCTGCTGGGCACCATGTATAGCCACAAACGGTATAAAGGTCAGACAGATTTTACCACATAATTGGAATCGACCTTAGAGATACATAGAGATCTATACCATTCCTTCTGGCCTCCTTTGCTCACCTGGTCTCTGGACTCTTTATGTATAGTCTTACATTGAATGGTTCCCGATTTTTCTTTATGACTGAATAACTCCTTTGGAATCAACTTTCTACCTTTTATGTGTACACAGATATGATGACATTTTAACTCCTCCACAGCTTTGAGGTCAAGTAATGTGCTCCAGTTTGTTAGGAAACTAAATATCAGAATTTGCAACACTGTCATCCCCCTTTTTTTAGACGTGTCCCACTAACAAAACTAGAAGATTTATTTGTTACAATTGTAGTGCTTCCCTACCCCCTACCCAATGTAAGGGAATCCATTAGAAAATATAAGAAACATTTGAGGTCTTGGATATTTAAGGAAACAAATTAATAACCACTAGCATGATTAGATTTTCCCCACTTTTGTTAAAAAGTGTTTTTTCCACTTAAGTTAGTTCATAGCCTCATCATAACAGCAATCCAAAAAGTTTAGATGGGTGGCTTAGTCGGTTAAGCATCCGACTCTTGATTTCGGCTTAGATCATGATCTCATAGCTTCATGAGTTTGAGCCCCACGTCAAGCTCTGCGAGCTGGAAGCTAGGAGCCTGCTTGGGATTCTCTCTCTCTGTCCCTCTGTCTATGCCCCTCCCTCACTTGCTCTGTCTCTTCTCTCTCAAATAAATAAACAATTTAAAAAAAAAAAATAAAAGTTAGGAATCATAAGGAACAATTTATTCTTTCCACTCATATTCAATCAGTTAACATTTATTCTATCTCAGAATTTCTTGCAATTGTCCTACCCCTGTTCAACCCCGCTCCCAGTTCCTTAGTTCAGATCTTTTACTATTTCTCATCTATAGTCTTTAATGACTCTTACTCTGTTCCCCACTACCCATAGGAAATCAATACTCTTGTACATATTTTAGTCTGATGCCAGAGTTATTTGTCTAAAAGGAAAATAAAAAAAACGTATCGACTCTCTGCAAAAACATGTTGATCCTCAGATTTCTATGTACTAAATAAAATATAAAATTTAAATCCCGACATACAATGTTATTTACTAGTCAACCTTACACATGCTTTGAGTTGCACCTTCTTCCATGTTTGGATGTCCCTATTTCTATTCCTTTTAATCTTGCTGTGCCTGACACATTTTTTAAGGCCTTTGAGCAATTCCCTGGGAATAGCATGCTTAGCCTGGTTAAATCCTTGTCATTCTTCAAAAACCAGCTTAAATATGAATCCCCTAATCTCTGCCTCCTCTTTTGTAGCTCCATAGTAATTTTATATTTATATCTCATATTTTAATAGTTTATTTTTACAACTGTATCTTCCACCAGGTCATAGTCTCATCAAGGACAGAGATTGTGTTATGTTATTCCATATCCTTGGTCCCAAATAAGTTTTTGTGAAAAAAAAAAAAAAAAAAAAAAGTATGTACCATTTGCGTAATTATGGGCCCAGTTTATAGCAAGAAACGATGATAAATATTCTGCCCCACTCTTCCCACTATATGCATTTACCATAAATTCATATTCTAGTTTTGAGTCCAAAAGTCAGCATAATTAAATTAATTTTAGAGCTAATATTTAAATGTTAAGATTTCTAATTCAGGAGGTAAGTGTAGGCTTATGAAATCTGAAAGGGTTCAATGCCTATTCTCGTGTGTTTTCCCATCACAACTAATTTAAATGTAATAAAAACGTCTGCATGGTTGTTTACAAGCAACTGGGGGCTTGAATTCCTTCATCCAGGGCCACTAGAGACTCTAGATAAAGTACTAGAATAAACAATTTAATGAATAAATAATTAACACACAATTAAAAAGTTATTAAAACAGACTGGCATTAGCTATCTGTGTATTGAAGGTCTCATAGGTCTCCTGTAGGTTAGCACTTAATACGTCTACCTCAATTATTAATCGTGCTTAATGGCATTTTTAGTCTTAAGTAAGAGAATTTTTATATTATTATTTCTCCTAAGATCAAAAGGTATATAAAGCCATACAATCTAAAGTGCCCAATTTTTGGGTATGGATTTTTAGAACAATATAGCTGAATTATGTTTGTGTTTGATTTTAAAAACAACTTCTAGATGAAACATGACCAATCATCACAAGTGCAATATTCTCAAAAAACAATTTGCAGTTGGCCCTTGAGTAACGAGCTTACTGCCCCAGAAATTCTGGAATGTAGTGAGCAAATTAAATGATTTATAATGCTAGCCACTTAATTTTTTTAAGTAACTTCTTAATAAAATAGTTTATAGAGTCTTCTCTCATAACTGTGCTATTTCTATGCTACAGTCACAAGCATAGGGATATCCCAAGTACTTGTCCAGATTCCAACACTTGTTTCTTTAATCACTGTGATACTCTCCTTAAAGTTAGTTTTAGACTTTCCAAGGCCCTAAAAGAAATGATGCAGGCATAACTATTTAGATGTTCCATACTTTCATTTACTTAAAGGACTATTATGATTCAGAGAATTCTGAAATGCTCCATGAAGCACCTGATATATCCCAAGGAATATAACATTTTTTTTCTTAAATAATAAATGCAAATTTCAAACCCTTGGGGTCAATTGCTAGGGAAATTTGCTATTTAATTTTCTTAATAAAATGTATGTACTTCTAAAAACAATATATATATATATATATATATATATATACACTCCCATAAACCCATTTATACACACACATGCACATGCACACTTGTGAAGTGAAATGTTACAACACAGTTGGGAAACACTCGCAGTTGTGAAATAAAACATTGCTCCATTTTATCATCATCATTAAGCACAAAATAAGACACTGTGAATATTATCAAAACTTCAACTGGCACTTTGATATCATTCCTTCAATTTTTTCATTGTCATAAGTATAAATGTAAAACACGAGCCTACGAAAATCCTTCAGGAAATTAACAAATAATTTTTAACCAATGTTTTATTATGTATAGCAATAATGCCAAAGTATGTCTCTTTTAAAATTCAATTATATTGTAGCAAATGATTCATTGTACATATATTTATAATAGTCACTAAAAATCAGTAATATTACTGATAATCTATGACATCATACAAGCATTAAAAACTGGTTGTCTGGGCCTTATTTTCTCTAGAATAAATGTTTCATTGTTATCAACTATTTTTACCATATTAGCACCTACCTAAATAGCAGAGAGAAGAAAAGAAAAACATATATGAAGTGCAAATTTTCAGGTATGTTTTAAAAAGAATCATTTGGTGACAATACCATGGAAGCATTAGCGTTTGTATTTCTTTGTTCTTGCTTATGTTAATTTATATTGACAGTGAAATTTGAAATGAAAAAATATGTATATAGAATTACATAGAGCAGTATGTATTCTCTTGACAGTTTCTGTGACCTTTTTTACTTGAGTTAATGGGGATATTGTTCTTGATAAACAACTTATGACACGTGCCTACAATAAAGAGGAATAAATGTGGCTAGTGAAGGGAACAGGAAGTGGAAAATGCTTAGTGAGGCTGAACACAGGAACAGGGTGTAGGGATGGAGGGGAAAAGGCAACAAGAAATCGGAGGTAAGGACTTGAGAGGAGAGAAAATAAGGGAGAGAAAAAGCTAAAGACCTTGTGAGAAAACAGTTTGGAAAACAGATTTTTTAGAGAACAGAAAGATCACAATTTGGGTTTTTGTTTTGTTTTGTTTGCTTTTTCGTCTTTTCGTTTTTATGATTTTGCTGTCATTCTGGGCTCTATAACCTCTCTTTCTTGCTTTATTTCACCTCCAGAGAATTCTACATCTTCCACTAACACACATGTGTGAGTGGAAATTTAGAAGAGAGCGGAAGAGGGGCATCTGGGTGGCTCAGTTGGTTAAGCCTCTGACTCTTGATTTCAGCTCAGGTCATGATCTCATGGAGCCCTGGGTTTACTTCTGTGCTCACAGCTCCGAGCCTGTTTGAGGTTCTCCTTCTCCCCTCTCTCTGCCCCCCTCCAGTCCCCACACACTCTCTCTCTCTCTTTCTCTCTCTCAAAAATAAATAAACTTAAAAAAACTTAAAAAAAGAAGAAAGGAGAACAGCTAACACCTGCTGCCACAGGTCTCTGCTTGTACAGATGTTGGATGTATGATTACAACATGTGGTATGCAGTTACAACAGAGCAATAGGTAACAATAACAAAGCGTCATATTTAGGAAAAGACAATGGGTTCCAGACTATAATAATTAGGTTGAAACTCCAGCACCGCAACTTGATAGTTGTTGTATCTTGGTAAATAAACTCCCTTCTTAAGTTTAATCGTGTGGAAAATGGGACAATAACGTATAACTCACAGTGTTACAGTATTGTTGTGAGGACTAAATGAAAGTATATGAGGCCACCAGAACACTGCCTAGTGCATTATGTGTGTTTGGTCAATATTCCTTTCTTAAGTCTCAAAAAAAAAAAAAAAAAAAAAAGAGAGAGAGAGAAAGAAAAGAAAAGAAAAGAAACAAAGAAAGAAACAAAGAAAGAGAAAGGGAAGAAAATCAAATCAATATTTGTTAATTTTTTCAAACGATTGCCAGGTAACTCTTTTGTAAAATTCTTCAAAAACTCACATGGGTTTATCAAACCATGCATGAAGGCAGATGCTTACAACTGTTAGGCACAAATGTGTAGATGCTTTGATGAATATCCTATAGAAACTTATGTTCATAAAATGTAATAACTAACTTCTGAAAGGTATTACCTCTTTCAAAAAAGTTCATTTTTGGGAGTTTTCATTTTCAAATTTTCATTTTGAAAAAGGTTTTGGTTTTGAATTTTCTATTCAGCACTTACATGCGCTCATTTGGAGGGAGCTGAATAGCTGAACAGTTTGGAAGGAGCAGATCTGCCCGTTCATATGCTAATAGATTAGGTCTGCGGATACCCAAGGTATCAAAGTGAATGTGAGCAAGTGGGCAATTTTATTCAGCTCCACTGAGTTACCTAAGCAGATAAAGTAAAACTATGAACTTATTTTTACATTAATATTATTGCTGCTATTGTTTTTCTTTAAATTAGGAATATTGTTAGGTATTGTTTTAATTTCATTCAGGAAACTAATTGAAGGAATCCTTTGTTAATACCAGCTTTCTGCCCTGAAACAAAGGCCTGCGTGGGGAAGATGAAGCAGAGTGACTTTGCTGAGGTTGAGAGGGATTAAAACTCAGAAAGTCTGATGCAACAGGAATTTTTAAGACAGAATAATAGAGAGTAGGGAGTTATACAGAAGAAAGACACCTACAAATCTGTTTAGGTGTTCCATGGATTTTGGCTGAGTAATAAGGCACATATAGGGTAAAACTCAATTAGACCAAAAAGAATAAATATCAAAGAGCTAAACACTGAAAACCTCCCGAGACTTGCATAGGTTTGGGAGATGTTCAAGTTTGACAGAATCAGAAATCAAATTGTCCACACTGAGGACCCAGCTTTCAGTGAAACCCCATGTCATGTCTTTTAACCTACCTGGCCCTGAAGTTTAGTCTAGATAATAAAATGTATTAGTAACACCTGAAAATATCAAGTTGAGCCACAAACATTTTTGCTGCTGACCAGAACAAAACTAAGCATTCTTAAAGAAAAACAACAAATCCAGATACACAATAACAAAATTCTCATTGTTTACCATTGAAGAAAAATTTATAGGCAGGGAAATGTCTTCTTTGGTCCAAAACAAAATCAGTAAATAACAAAGAACAGAAATAATGGATATAATGTAATCAAACATGGTTTTAAAAACAGCTGCCATAAATATGTACAGAACTTTTTAAATGAACATAATAAAGGAATTAAATTCAAGAAGGAAACAAATGGTATTCTATATTATAAAAATCTGATATGAAAAACATTACTGACAAAATAACAGATCAGACCCTATAAACAAAAAATATCAAGAACCAAAGCTTAATGACAGATCAACAGAAACTATCAAAATGAAACATACTTAATATAAAGGCTAAAAATAAATAGAAATTCAGTGACCTAAAGGAAAATAAGTATCTTAATATATGTGCAATTGGATTCTATGGCAATGTGAGGGGAAAAAATATTTGAAAAAATAATAATGAAATATTTTGTAATTTTAAGAGCAATATAACTCCACAGATCCCAGAACCTGAGCAAAATCAGAGTAGAATAAAAATAAAGAAAATAACCTCAAGAAATCCTGATAAAAATTCTGGAAACCAATGATCGACAGAAAATCTTGACAGTAGCCAACAAAGAAAAATACACATGTACAGGGAAATAAATATAAAAACAATGGCTGATTTTGCATTGGAAACAATGCAAGCCAGAAAACAAAAGAATAAATTATTAATAGAGCTAAAAACAAACAAAAACAAAAACAAAAAACCTCTCAAGGTGGAATGGAATGTTACATTCAGAAAAAAAAAATTAGAAAATATTTTTATTTTACCTTTATTTTTAATTTATTTTTCTAAAAAAATTTGAGAAAGTTCACAATATGAGAAATATTAAAAGATATTCTATAATGTAGAGGAACACGATTCCAGTTAGAAACTCAAATCATTAGAAAGACATTAACAATGTTGCCATTGATAAGAATGTGAATAAATACTAAAGATTCTTTTTCCTTTAAAAATACAAGTTGATTGAAAACATACTTGATCCTTTAAAGCAAAACCATACCATTCTACAGTGAGAATTATAACATAAGTGAAATAAACCATATGACCTTAATAACACAGACAACAGGGGTGAAACAGAAATATATTTTGTGATGTTTTTATTTTTTATTTAAATGTTTTATTTTTTAATTTTACTGATTTGATCAGTAGAACAGAATAAAGAACCCAGAAATAAACCCCTTTGTATATGGTCAATTAATTACAACGAAGAAGCCAAGAATATGCTATGGGAAAAAAATAGTCTCTTTAATAAATTGTGTTGGTAAAAATGGATAGCTACCTGCAAAATAATGAAACTGGACCCCTATCTAACACCAGTTACAAAAATCAGCTCAAAATGGATTAGAGAGTTAAAAGAAATTAAGACCTGAAGCCATAAAACTCCTAGAATAAAACCTAGACAGTAAGATCCTTGACAATGGTTTATGCTATGATTCTTTTTTATATGTATATGAATTTTTTTGAGAGAGAGAGAGAAAGAGAGAGATAGAGAGCAGGTAAGGGACAGAGGGGGAGGGAGAGAATCTTAAGCAGGCTCCACACTGAGTGTGGGGTCTATCTCACCACTGTCAGATCATAGCCTGAGCTGAAATCAAGAGTTGGTAGTTCAACTGACTGAACCACCCAGGTGGACCTCAAAATGATTTTTTTGAATTTAGCACCAAAAGCAAAAGCAACAGAACCAAAAGTAAACAAGTAGGACTACATCAAACTCAAAAGCTTCTGCACAGCAAAACAAACCATCAACAAACTGAAAAGGCAGACTAGGGAATCAGAGAAAATATTCGCAAATCATTTATCTGATAAGGAGTAATATACAAAAAATATATAAAAATCAATAGCCAAAAAACCCAAACAATCTAAGGGTGATGTTTTTAGATTATAGGTAAAGTAATACAATGGTATCATAGTGTTTTTTGAAGGTGCATGTGAGAAGTTAAAAATACATATTGTGAACCTTGGATAAAACCTCAAAAGTAAAAGGAAGGGAAGGGAAAGGAAGGGAAGGGAAGGGAAAAAAGAAAAGAAAAAAAGGAAAGGAAAGGAAAAGAAAAGAAAAGAAAGGAAGGAAGGAATGATGGGAGGAGGAAGGAAGGAAGAAAGATGGAAAGAAGGAAGGAAGGAAAGAAAGAAAGAAAGAAAGAAAGAAAGAAGAAAGGAAGAAGGAAAGGAAGAAAGAAAGAAAAAGAAAAGGAAGGAAGACAGGCATGCAAGCAAGAAGGCAGGCAAGAAAGCTAACAAACAAATGGAGGGGTAAAATTAAATGCTAAACCATAATTCAAAAGAATTCAGGGGGAAAAAAGCAAAGAAAATGGAAATTTGCAATTGAAATAAAAATCCCTCCAGTTTTTTTTTAATGTTTATTTATTTTTGAGAGAGAGAGAGAGAGAGCCAGAGCACAAACAGGGGAGGGGCAGAGAGAGAGGGAGACCCAGAATCTGAAGCAGGCTCCAGGCTGTGAGCTGTCAGCACAGAGCCCTACATGGGGCTCAAACTCATGGACCGTGAGATCATGACCTGAGCTGAAGTCAGAGGCTTAACCAACTGAGCCACCCAGGCACCTCAAAATTCCTCCAGTTTTGATGTGTGATGTGTTTGTGTGTGTGTGTGTGTGTGTGTGTGTGTGTGTGTTTGTAAGATATTAAGAAGATAATTTCAAAATATTTCTGGAAAAGAAAAAGGAAACAAATCCAAGAAAAGACACAAGAAAGAACAAAGTTGGAAGAATTCTTGTGCTGTTATTTCAAGATACACCATACAGCTATGCGAGTTTGGTAGGCAGAAGAACGGCCCCTCAAATATGCCCAAATACTAATCTCTGGAACCTATGGAAATGTTACCTTACATGGCAAAGTTGAGTTAAGGCTGCAGAAAGAATCAAGCTTGCTTATCAGCTGACCTTGCAATGGAGGACTATACTGGATTATCTGTCTGGGCCCAGAATGGATCCTCACCAGTTGAAAAGAAAGGCAGGAAAGAGAGGAGCAGAAAGATGATAACATGAAAAGCATTCTGCCTGATCTTGTTGGCTTTGAAGATGGAGGAAGGAATCCATGAGTGAAGAAAGTGAGTGACCTATAGGAGTTGGCAAAGGCGAAGAAAACAGTTCTGGCAAAGGCGAGGAATGCAGTTCTGCTGACTTCTTGATTTTAGCCCTATGAGACCCATTTGGTACTTTTGACATCCAGAACTATAAGATAATAAATGTGTGTAGAAAAAAAAAGAAACACGAAACATATTTCATCAAAATTAAATATTATGGTCTTCAAAAGATAACAGCAAGGAAATGCTTAGGTAAGTCACAGACATGGAAAACATGTTTGTAAACATATCTATCTAATAAAGGACTTACATCCAAAATATATACGGACATTTTTTTTAATTCAAAAGGAAAATGGCCCACAAAGGGACTACTACACAAATGATCAAAACCATTTGATTTAAAATGACCAAAAATGGAAACAAACCTAATACCAGTTAATTAGTGAATGGATACATAAAGGCATGTATATATAATGGAACATTATTTGTAATAAAATTTATGAAATTCTGATATATATACAACAACAAGGATGAGTCTCAAAAAAATATAATGAGGAAAATAAACCAGGCACAACTAGGTGCAAACAAGGAAGTACTGTGTAACCATTTCTTTAAGATCTAGATCAGGTCAAACTAGTCTGTATCTCTGGTAGAGATTGGATAAGGGTTGTATGAGGTGAGAGGTGAGAGTGGATTGAATCAAGGAATGAGAGAATTTTTTTAAGTTATAAAAACACTCCAGATTTTGATTCGGGTAGTACTTGACCAAGTGCCTATGTTTATTAAAACTTACTGAACTATAATCTTAAAATGATTCTATTTTATTGTATGACAATTATAACTCTTATCATTTATTTCAAAAATGAATCAAACTCAACCATTTGTCATATTTCACCTATATAATATGTGATCTATCATAAAATATAAAATCTCTTGGTTGCAAACTCTCACGTGTTGAATATTTAGTGTACATAAGTCACAGATGGGCTTCTTCTATGTATCTCTTCTGTTAGGAAACATTATAATGCAAAGTCTATTATCTTGAGATTTAAAGAGAACTGGGTTCCATTTTTGTCACTCTTTTTGTTGAATAACACTAAAATTGTATGAGTCTCAGTTTTTTCATCAATAAAATTTGAATAATAATGCTTACCCTGTATGGTCGTTTTGAGTATGATTTTCTCTTACCCTTATCTGTTTAGTTTCAAATTTCTGAGATAGGCAAGTCCAGACTGAATTAAGTCACATCACAGGACACTGAGTGCACCAAATTAGAACAAAACTCTACCCATGCTCTTTTCAATAACCTGGGATGGGGAATAATGTCAGATCTTTTTAAATTATTTTTTTTGAAATGAAAAAGAGATTAAGTGATCATATATCTAAAAGACATAAAGAAATCAAGCCTCTTTCATTTGTACCTTTGAAAGAAACAGAAAAGTGATGCTCTGAGTTCTTTTATCTACCTATTTCTGTTTCTCCAGAACTAGAAGAAGAAGAAGAAGAAGAAGAAGAAGAAGAAGAAGAAGAAGAAGAAACAAGAAAAGAAAGAAAAGAAAAAAGAAAAAAGAAAAAAACGAAAGGAAAGGAAAGGAAAGGAAAGGAAAAAGGAGAGAAAAGGAGAGAAAAGGAACGAAAAGAAAAACAAATAATATGGTCTCTTGGTTGAGAGGTACCTTCCACATTGGAAGGAAAGTGGGGCGAAGATACAATCCAGGAAATGGTCTCTCACCCTTGGCTGAAGTTTTAGACTTTCAGGAAGACGAATAAAAACAAAACAAAACTAAGCATAGGACCTTTGTTTGCCAGTATAATAAAGCAATTAGGGACTGTAGGGAAAAGACCAACCAGGAATCAAGACTGCGCATTTCTCTGGAAGGTCTCATCAGGAAATTGAATTCATTGGTAGAGAGATGTAAAGAGTCATTAAAGAAGAAAGGAAGTTGAATAATAATATATATGAAGAGGGGCGCCTGGGTGGCGCAGTCGGTTAAGCGTCCGACTTCAGCCAGGTCACGATCTCGCGGTCCGTGAGTTCAAGCCCCGCGTCAGGCTCTGGGCTGATGGCTCGGAGCCTGGAGCCTGTTTCCGAGTCTGTGTCTCCCTCTCTCTCTGCCCCTCCCCCGTTCATGCTCTGTCTCTGTCCCAAAAATAAATAAAAAACGTTGAAAAAAAAATTAAAAAAAAATAATAATATATATGAAGAGCTAGCACAGTGCCTAGTTGGAAAGCTAGCTGTGTAATAAATATGACTTCTTTCTCTCTCCATCCCACTTGTGCTTAATCATTACTCTGCAACTACCAGAAACCTAAATCAGAGGGAGAGCTGGTTGGGACAGACAGGAGCAACATTATTGCTTCTAATACGTGAGCCAGGAGGTCTGACATCAGATGTTGAGTAGCAATTGCATTTTTGGCGGCTCCCCAACCCCCCCCCCCCCCCCCGCCCCGTGCTTTGGGGCAATGCTGTCAAACCAGGAAGCTGGAAGCCGAAGCACATTGGTTACAAAGATGGGAAAAATAAAAACATTTCAGTATATTGCGATTTAAGTAGAAGAACTCAGAGAGGAAGGCTTTCTTTCATGGAAGATCCCCAAAGGTTCTCAGTTAATAATAAATCACTGACAGAGCTCAGGAATCCCTGCTCAATTTCCAACCCCACCATTATTCCACTTCAACTCAGTTTTGGGTAGAAATGATTTTGAGGTCACACTCGTCTTTAAAATGTCTGAGAACACTGATCAAATAGGCTGCACCTTGAACCCTCTTCACTGTATTTACCTGTTACTAAAATGCAAATGAATTATGGAAATAAAGCTTCAAACATGCTAGGTACATTTTTTTTCCTTATTTTAAAAGAAATTTCTATTACTATCAGAAAAGTAGGAAGAAATCTGCATTTGTGTTGCTAAATTAAGTTTTAGAAAGACTATGGTGTCACTTTCAAAGCCACAGTGCAACATAAACAATATTCTGCTGTTTTTACCTCATTCGTGTAAATAGCTTACAAAGTGAATCGAACAGATGATGCAATCTTTCTGTAAATATGCTGACATCACCTAAGTACACAGCTGCTCTGTTTCAAGGGAAAACATTCACTCATTATCCAAAATTTTATTGAAACCTAAATATACACGCGCTCGTGTAGAAAATTATTTTGTTGTGACACTTTACAGTTATGGACAGGTACCAAAAGTCAACTTAAGCAACACTCTCTATGAAGATTATTGCTAAATACTGTACATATGTCATGGGCTGCTTATCACAAGGAAGCAATTATGTTATTTTAGCTTGGTAATTTTTTTTGCTCTATGCTTTATTAAGAAGCCCTAATTACAGATTCAAATTAGTGAAAATAGCATAAATGAATTGTTATGGCTACAAGGTGATATAATCATGAAATTTTAGCCATATTATTCATTTGATTTTATATTAAATTTCTTAGATTTAAGTCCATTTAACTGTAAGCAATTCATATACAAATAATCAATGTTTTTCTTGTGGTTGTACATCAATTGATCCGTGATTTTGGCTGATTTTATTTTGAAATATTAATTCTAATCATATTATTCAGAAAAAAATGATAGTGTCTTGAAGAGTAGAGCATACATAAACTATGAGAGGAATTAGTAAATATTTTGGATGAGTTGAGAACTTAATTTTTTACAGTTATTCAGTTGGTAGCATTCATACTATCTTTAGCTATAAGCAATATCTACATAAGCAAAATGAGTTATTTAAACTTTTTCAGTGTTTCATCTTCAGTGTTTCATCAGAGTCTATTTCACTGAGAAAATCAAAAATTGGAGCATGATTCTTATTAAATGCAGGTCAGCTATCCTAATAGCAAAATTGGAACCGAGCTGCATCGAAGTGTAAACCTCAGAGCCATTTGCAAAATCTGAATAACTGCCACAAGTTCTAATGGAATGGAATTCAAGCAAAATAGCTAATACTAGAATACAAAGAACAAAAAATAATATTCTCAAGACACTGCTGCTTAGGAAAAGAATGTAGGCAGAGTGTGGTGTGCAGAAGTAATCCTGGAAAAAAGTTGCTATTTCCATAGTTTTGACCGACTCCTGTTCCTTTTTTCTTTTATGCCTGACAGAGTAAATGTTCACTTCTCAATAAACATATTATGTTGACTTGAACCCAGATTAAGACTAACTCAGCAGGTATTCAGCCCATAATGTGGTAGTTACAGCAGAGGTAAGTCAGGGAGACAACATAAACTAGATGAAGGGGAATAAGTAATGTGAGTGAGCTCCTCATAGTGAGGGGATTAAACTCTGGAGAAACCATTCGGAAAGAAGTGCCCTTAAGCCAGAGCATGGACGCACCATGTTGTGTATGTATGTTCTGTTATTAAATTTAGTGGTCAATAGGCAGTCAGTGTTTGTGTTTTGTTGACATATCTGTTAACATATTCGCTTTTTCTTCTCTCTGTTTTCATATGTAGATGGAAAATAAAATAAAGTTTGGGCACTAGTAAAAACTTCACTCAAAATTCAGTTTTATTTTCAACATCAAGTTTAAGTTCACAATTTGCGATTGGGAATGCTGCATAAGCAATGTCATTTATATACAAATGAAATTTTTTTTCTGAAATTCCTACAAATAGCCTGCTTCTACCATGAACTGTGAAGCAGAATCAGGATATCAATGTACAATTTTGAATACTTCTTTGATTTTGACACTTCTATATAGTCTAGTTTGATTTTTAACTTGAATTTTGACATAAAATTAGAACACAATAGCACTCACTGCTGCTGAAAACAGGGAACAGAATAAATCTGTTCCGTATGGTTATGATGGGACATACACCACATCTAAATTGCGTGTGCTTTGCTAAAAATCTCGCATTAGTGAATATCCAAGAGTTAACAAAAGAATATAAAGTTAAATTTATTGTTCTGGAGAACAGAACTAGGACCAAGTTTTGGCAAATGGAGTTAATAAATTTCCACTCAACATAAGGAAGAACTTTTTAGCAATGAAAGCTATCCAAGCATAGAAAAGGCTGCATCTCAAGTAGTCAGTTCCTTGTCATTGGAATTATTCGAGCAGAAGTCAGATATATGACTATCATTTGGGGATGGTATGCATGTGGTAAGAAGTGAGATTATGTGACCTTTAAGGTTCCTTCAAACCCTGCTACTATTATAAGTAGATGCCTTGTTGAAAATAGGTTAGCACACACACGGTGATGTTCAAATATCAACATCATCAAACTCAGCCAGAGAAATAATAAATTGAAGATATCATCGTGATTGGGGAAAACAAGCATATTTTCTGAAATCTAGTAGCAATGAGTTCCAGGGTAAGACACTGCAATGAATCAGTGCTTGGCATGAAGGAGACACAATGATTTAGTGCTTCAGCCTCAGTCCATATGGAGTTACTTATCAAATGGCAGCAATTTCTGTAAAGCATGCTAGACTGAATCTGCTGCCCGCTACACAAACACCGCGTGATGTCCCTGTCAATTGCACAGTGCTTGCTGCTACATGTAACAAAAAGCCAGTGACCCTACCTGCTATCACTGGTTTGATTGCAGTGTCTAGCTAAACTCTCAGTTTTTCAGCCTGACATTAGGACTAAATCGTATTAAAAATGAACGTTTAAAAAGGAGCATATTTAACCTTTATCAGACAGCGTAAACAACTTTCTAGGATGGGTAGAGAATGATACTGACACGGACTTTCAGATCTGAACTACATCCTTGTCCACCCAGGTCTGTGCTCTGAGAGGCTAACCTGTATATGGATATAGATCAAGGAGCTTTCTTGCTTCTGACTTCTGGCTAGAATCTGACAATGGAGTTGGGGGGTGGGGGGGTGGGCATATAGAGGGAAGAAATAGAGAGAAGCCAAATTAATTATTGCCTCAGCTTCTTTCGTGCAAGCTTCGCTTCACTGGATTGAACGCATCACTAAGGGTCCCAGCTTTCATAAGGTGACCTTCTTCTTAGCCTCTCTGTTTCTGGTTTCAGGTAACTTCTTTCCCCTCTCCCTTTCTGGCCATAGAGAAAGAAGAGCCGCCTTACCATTACCGCCACTAGCTCTAGGACACTCCCCTATAACTTAATGCTGCCCTATACCCTGTGTACATCTTTATAAATAATTTCTTTATTAAAGACTTTACAAACACCCACGTGTAGCTTGCTCTCTGTTTCCCTCTCCAGGCCAAAACTCTAGGTGACTTGTTCCCTGTACTAAGAGTCTTTTTTGGCCAATTATGCTTTCACATATATTTTAGGTAAATTCTTAACTTCCCACACAGCTTAATGAGAATGAATTGAAGAACTTAAAAAACATGTGCTACGTCATATTATTTGTGATCAGTGTATTGTAGCTGAACATATTTGAATTTGGGGCAATTTAAAAAACCATAAATATTACATTGGCTCTTATGAAAAGTGATACAGTCTGGGATACTTTCCTACAACACTGGAGCACTAAGTTGATCGATCACTCCGTATTCATTGTACAAACTCATAGTGGGTGTCCGTGTGTATTATTTTCAGTTATGGCCAACATGATCAATTTTGTTGTTTTTTCTTTAGACTATCTAACAATTTTCTCCTAGAGTATTTGATTAACTATCTAAACACTTTGAACTTAGCATAAAAAATAGATGTTAATGTTACATATTGGTTACATCCTTTATCTAGTTAGATAGTGTCCCTCAAATTCAAGTTCTTCCTGGAACCTCAGAATGTGATCTTGTTTGAAAATAGAGCCTTTGTAATTAGTTAGGTTAAGATGAAGTCATGCTGGAGTAGCGTGAGCTCTAAATCTGTTACCACTGGTATCCTTATAATAGCAGAGAATAAACACAGAGACATAGACACAGGAGAAGGTGATAAGAAGACAGAGGAGAAAAAAATCATGTGAAGATAGGACACATATTGGAGTCATACATGCACAATCTAATGAATGCCAAGGACGGCCAGAATGTATCAGAAGCAGAATCAGGCAAAAAAAAAAAAAAAAAAAAAAAAAAGATACTCCCCTAGAGCCTTCAGGAAGATTATGATCTTGCTGACACTTTCAAATTTCTATCCTCCAAAACTGTGAAAGAATAAATTTCTATTATTTGAGTCACCCAGTGCATGGTACTTTGTGATGGCAGCTCTAAGAAACTAATGCACATGTCTATTAATATCAATATTACCTCATGTGCTTCCTTTAAAAATCTCATTTAAAAGAAACCTGGAATTTTGAATTTACTCAAGATTAAATTTTGCTTTCAAAATTAGGTATATAATCTACAAAAGGAAAATAATTCTTTTATGTAAATTATTTTTCACTTTTAAATTCAGATTGATAATCATTTGTCACTGCTAAAATATCTCATATTTACACATGTGCAAAAATCTCACGTTTAGGAATATATGTATTTAAAATATACATAAATATATATTCATACATATATTTGGATTTAAAATCCAAATTGTATTTCTTTTTTTTTTTTTAATGTTTAATTTTTGAGACAGAGAGACAGAGCACAAGCAGGGGAGGGGCAGAGAGAGAGCATGACCTGAACTGAAGTCGGACGTTTAACCGACTGAGCCACCCAGGCACCCCCAAATTACATTTTTATGTACATTTCAAAAGCCTGAATATAGCTCAAGTTATTAAGAAAAATAGCGTTTTAGAAGATGCTTTGTATAAAAAACATGCAATTGTTCTATTTCAAAATTAAGGACAATACTTACATTATTGAGTGGAAATAAATTACATTTTTTTCTTTAGCAAAATTTAATTCACATTAGCATTTTAAGCTTGTTCCATCATTTCACTGAGCAATAATATTTAAAACCCAGAGCCTGCATTATTTAAAGAAAAGGGCTTTAGTTCAATTGGAAAAATTCTTTGAAAATGAAATTTTTTTGGTTGCTTTAAATATTGATTCCTACTGAAGCAATAGGTGTTTGACATTAATGTTATGGCAACAGTGTCATTTTGCGGTTAATTTTTCTGCTCTATAAGATGTGTAGAAATGAATAACAACAAAACAGATGTCATTATTTGACACGAGATAGCAGAGAGTAACCACACATTCTTAATTAAGTCTATGTGAGGAATAAAAGTGGAAGCAATAGATCTGTGGCATACTGAAATATATTTACTGATTATTTGGGTATAAATACCAATTACATAATTTATCTGGCTAGTAATCTTAATTGATGAATATGTAATCCTAAAGAAATCAAGGATATTGTAAGAGTCAGTTAAAATCTCCTTACTATTCACATTTCAAAATATGCATTTGTTTAAAAAAGCACAAGCAAAGAAAATCTATTTTTAAAAAAAGGGCAAGCAAAGACGCCCACTAAAACTTCTAGAAAACTTTGTTCATTAAGTCATCCATTCAATTCACTCATTCATTAAAATATTTATTGTACATCGGTTTTATTCCAAGGAGCATTCAAAATACAACAGGTGGCAGCCAAGGAGGTATGTCGCATACATCATCCCTTGTGAAAAAAAAAAATATGTGTATGTGTATGTGCATGTGACAGCATTCACTCCAAAACCACTGGGAACTTTCTGAAAATGACATTGAAGACCGAAGCTACTCTTTCCTAAACCTGTTTTTCCCCACTCTCCCTTCACAGGTGTCAGATATGTGTTATGGTCTTAGGCACCCCCACATTCTCGTGCCTCCACCTTCTTTATCCTTCACAGGTGTCCCCCCCAATAAGTTTTTAAGTGACTAATCCCATTTTGCCATCTTATTCTGTCCTCTCTTTGGAACCAGGACACCGAAGAATTTCTAGTCTAAGAGAAGCATCTAGCTTGCAAATAGGTGAATATAAAGCAGTGCTTTAAACATTATTTAGAAAAATCATGCAGACAGATCGCTCAGGCAACAAAAAAGATGTCATCCTGGTAAGACAGGAAACAGTTAATATTTTAACGCACTATTCATAAATACCTATGATGAATAAGAGTAAGTAGGGAACGTACTCGGCTCTTTTCTGCCCTGCATCAGATATCTCCGTTCTTCCTACTTTCAGATTCCTTGTGCCTAACTTACGTCTCAGGTGCATTTGGTTAATGCTGGTGAGGAGCATGTCAGAGAGCGAGACAGAAGTACCAGGTATTCTAGGTAGAGGAATAACATCCTCAAAAGGGAGGAGATATGGAAGAGTGTAAGTGTTAATGGAGATTAGTAAGAAGTTCAAAATGTGAAGCATGTAGATGTTATCCTGGTGCATTTTCAACCCACTTGATTGTTCATTTACAGCTCTGAGACTTGTCTTTATGATCAACCTGGCACTCCTGACTTCGATGACCAGGCATATGGTGATGATTTGCAAACCTACACTGTCAGTCCAAATCTCTCCCCTGAGCTCCAGCTGCCTTTGTATCTCTCCTCCTGTGCATATTATAAGCACATGCAATTCTTCATGTCCCAAACAATTCTCTATCCCAATCTCTGCCTCCCTCATCTCCTCAATATAGTAAACATTTGTGTTCATAAATCTCAACGAGCTTTTCTACACAAAAGCACAGGCCAGAAGCTGCGGCATCATTCTGACTCTTTCCCAAATGTTCCCATCCTTACGCTCCCCAGCCCAATTTAGTAATTTACCTAGTGGTGTTTTACCAAGTGGTATTCTCTCTCTAAATTCTTTCAAATTTATCTGTTCTCCTTACCCTCCTAGATACTGCCCCAGTACAGACCCACTTATCTTTCATCTCAGCTAACACAAAAATAGCACAATTGGTCCTCCGTCTGTCTCTGTTATTTCCCACCTCAATGCTTTCTCTCTACAACTACGAAATTTAAAACAGAAATCTGATTACATTAATGTCCTGCTTAAAATTCTTTGGTGCATGTGGTATAAAAAGTAAACTCCTTTTTCCTTATAGAAAATATTTCATCATTTCTTAATCTTTGTATATTTGTTTGTTTCTATTATTTTTATAGCCCTCCATTTTATTCCCAAAATATGAATGTGAACTTACACACATACACACATGATACCACACACACGCATGAGCGCAACATGCAGTTCCAATCCTGATTATTTATCGACTCCTAGATCTTTTTCTCTTTGTTTTTCCTCTGTGACTCAAATAGTAGTTCCCACTGCCTGGAGTGTCCTTTACACCCTCTTCCCAGGCCAATCCATTGTCATCGTTGAAAGAGCATATCTTTCCCATCTAAATTCAAAAGGATCCTTCAGAAATTATGGACCAAAATTATGTCTTCTCATGGATATTTGTGAACATGTGTGGCTCCTTGGCTGTGGATACGCAAGCCTACACAAATACCAAATTGCCCAGAGTTAACTCTCAGAGCACCACTGCCAGCAGCCATCATGAAATGTCATCAACTAAGCCGGGTGGTAACTGGCATCAAGAAAGAAATAAAGGAGGGACGCCTGGGTGGCTCAGTCGGTTAAGCGTCCAACTTCAGCTCAGGTCACGATCTCGTGGTCTGTGAGTTCGAGCCCCGCGTCGGGCTCTGGGCTGATGGCTCAGAGCCTGGAGCCTGCTTCGGGTTCTGTGTCTCCCTCTCTCTCTGCCTCTTCCCCGTTCATGCTCTGTCTCTCTCTGTCTCAAAAATAAATAAACCTTTAAAAAAATTTAAAAAAAAGATGGCGTTTGTCAGATTTAAAAAAAAAAAAAAAGAAAGAAAGGAAAGCAAAATGTTACATCAAAAAGTCAGCCATGACTTCTAAAATAATTTCCAGTCACAGTGAGATTTCCACAAGTAGACCTGTTTCTAAATGTGTGCCACAATAAACAACCAAAAATCTAGACAATTTTTAGACTCAAGCTTAGGATTGAAAACTAAAGCATTTTGGGGGGCGCCTGGGTGGCGCAGTCGGTTAAGCGTCCGACTTCAGCCAGGTCACGATCTCACGGTCCGTGAGTTCGAGCCCCGCGTCAGGCTCTGGGCTGATGGCTCGGAGCCTGGAGCCTGTTTCCGATTCTGTGTCTCCCTCTCTCTCTGCCCCTCCCCCGTTCATGCTCTGTCTCTCTCTGTCCCAAAAATAAATAAAAAATGTTAAAAAAAAAAAAAAAAAAAAAAAAAAAAAGAAAACTAAAGCATTTTGGATATCAGTAAACAGTTAAATGGATGGCCAAAAACATACTGGATTATTTTATAGTTGGGCACCAGCTGTAAAAAAATCACAATTTGAATCACTGTTGAGGTAGCAAATATAATGTAACAGCAGAGACAAGATGACAGTTTGATGTGAAAAAATCCATCAACCCACATGGTTTGTATGACATTGATTCTATGGAGTGGCTCTAACCTATCTATCCGGTGGAAATTTTATGAAGTCAGACAACCAGTGCTTTGAACTTTATGGATAGAATGGCAGAAGAGAAAAATATATACATACATATATATATTATTTGGATTCATTCAATGATACATTCATTTTCAGCTTCCATGATTTATTAACGTTACAAGACTGCTCAATCAACTACCACATAATGTTGACACTACTCTCAGATGAAAAATAAGCTTCTGTGGACCTTCAAAACAACAAAGAACCTAGAATATGAAAAATACAGCATTTCCTTTACTTTTCACTAGACGTACTGACTTTAAAAAGATGTCTGATACAGTTAGCCCTCTACATTTCGAGTGGCCATAAGGTATTTGAAACCTTACTCATTTATTAAAAATCAGTGTGGTGAATATTATATAACAGACATTGGTGCTCTCTAATAAGGATAGAAAGATGAAAAAGACAGTTGTAATAGAAAAAACAAATCACTCGTTGTGAGCCCCAACAAGTAAAATATTATGTTTTGTGATTGAGAGGCAGTAAGTGCAAACTCTAAAAACATGACCTCTGAAGTCAGAGTGCTGAAGCTTGAATCCTGAAAGTTTTACCTACTAACTATGTTAGTTTATACAAATTACCCAAACTCTGTATGATTCTTTCACATTTATAAAATAACGTAGGAAAATAGTAGTACCTACCTCATAAGGTGTTAAGAGGATTAAATAAGTTAATACATGCAAATTGCTGTACACAAGTCCTACTATATAATAATAAGGTGCTCAATAATTTAAGCTCAATAAATAATTAATTATGATTAATGTTGGTGTAAAAAGATCGACAACAGTGATTTAGAAGGGAAGGTCTTTGAGCCCAGAAGAAAGGCTGCCTGACAGTCTTTAGCAAGAAATAATTTGAAAATAATTTCCAGGGAAATTGCTGTTTTTCCTGGAGTCTTTAAAAATGAGTAGTAATTTCCCAGGATGACAGGTGAGCAGGCCTTTGAGCAGAGGGGGCAACGCGTGCGAAGGTAAATAAATGAGAGCTCGGAAAATAACGATAATGATAGTAGAAACCCTTACAAGGAAATTCATCTAATCCATTTATCCAAATTAACTGATAATCTTCTCTCTGTGAGAACGTGCTGAGGAGTGGGGCACCTGGGTGGCTCAGTCGGTTAAGCGGCTGACTTCGGCTCAGGTCATGACCTCACAGTTTGTGAGTTCGAGGCCCGTGTCGGGCTCTGTGCTGACAGCTCAGAGCCTGGAGCCTGCTTCGGATTCTGTGTCTCCCTCGCTCTCTATCCCTCCCCCGCTCACACTATGTTTCTCTCTCTCTCAAAAATAAACATTAAAACAATTTTTTTTAAAAGAAAGCACTGAGGAGTACCCTCAGCATATGCTAAATGCTCGTGAGTAGGTAAACCACACTCCAGCAGATACACACTCTTCCAGTACTCCCAGTTGTGCCGTCAAAAGCAGTTGGTTTTCTTTCTACTTCTGTTGAAGCCACTTGCAATTATTACGGTAGCTATGTAATAAATTTAAATAACATGTAAATCAACTAAATGAGTTCAAGGTAGTCATTATGATAAACAAATTAAGTGATTTGTAAATACCTGGCAAAGGTGTGCAATTTCAAAATGTATTGTTCAATTGGGTGTGAAAAGGTAACAGCGACATACTGGAAAATTAATCATAAATATCTAGAATAAATCTGGAAAACCGTCTTCAAAATTTTTGTTCTTCTCTAGAGAATGTAAAACTGGAAAATCTAGACCATAATGAAAATGTAGACGTAAGGCAGTAGCAAACTTCAATCAGTAATTCCATTCACCAAGGAAAAGACAATAGACCGGCAGCAAATGTTTGGGAACTGAGTATCTATGTATATGTTTCATGTTAAAATGCAGCATTTACAAGGCCTGTGTATAGTTTTAAAATTGTTTCTAGCTACCAGATATTTTTAATCACATACTACTGTTCTAGGTTCATTAAGATGGGATAGTTTGCACTGGTTTTGACTCTAACCTGGCTTGGTCAAAATGATATACAACTATGGAAAATTGGTGGAAAAATAAGCTGGAGACGTAAATGAGGTATTTTATGAGGCATCATTTATACTTTTCTGAAAGTGTCGCCCAAAACTTTGTAAGTACAGAGATTCATTGTTAACAATAAGACATTTTTGTGTGTGTGTGTGGATTTACAAACACTTTGATTGGTTGTCAAGGCAACCCTTCGATTTATATAGTTTTCCAGGACAAATGAAATTATTCCTATTTTCTGAAAGATAAAATAAAGTTTGGAGAATGTCTGAAGTAAAATAGAGGCTTTGAGTCTGTGGGATATTTTCACAATTATTCGCCCCTCTTCCTGTGCTCCTACACAGGTTTAAAATTCAGCTTGTGAATCACCCACTGTGAGAGACCTTCTCCATTTGTCTCCTGGGTTGGTCAATTATACACCTATTTCCCCAGAGTATTGTTAAAGCGTCTCTGTTAAGTCACACTGTAGGATAACTTCTTACCCTTTGTTGAACTACATATCACCCTCTTAGATCATGAGTTATGCAAACATACTCCAGTATTTTGAGTAATACATTCCAAGAGCGTATTAACAATAAATATTTGGCGAGGCTGGACAGAAAGCTGGATAAGACACTTCTGAAACCACTTCTAAAATACAAGTTTTATTATGTTATTTTTCTGTTCCAACACATCATGACTTTCTCATTATCCGTACGGGATAAAAACAAACTGCATTTTCTTGAATTCTAGTTTAGCTATAAAATGCCCCCACCTGGATTATCAGACTACATTTCTTGCCATAACTCCAACTGAAAGCCTTCATTTGAACCGGATTCTTATCCTCCCTCTCTTCCTAATGCCTCATAATCTCGGTTTTAGTTCACAACATTTATTCATGACCTACATATAATTATCCTTAATCCTCCACTTTCCTTCCTACATACTGCAATTTCCCTTACTCTTCTAGTCTGCACTGAGATACTTTTTTTAAATGTTTTTATTTATTTTTGAGAGATAGAGATTGAGCATGAGCTGGGGAGGGGCAGAGAGAGAGGAAGACACAGAATCTGAAGCAAGTTCCAGGCTCTGAGCTATCAGCACAGAGCCCGACATGGGGCTCAAACTCATGAACTATGAGATCATGACCTGGGCCAAAGTCAGATGCTCGACCGACTGAGCCACCCAGGCACCCCATGCACTGAGATATTTTTTATGCACATTCTTTCCCGTGTTAGGAGCTCAACAGAGCTAAGCTGCCAGTTGTCAGAGTAGTTGATTAAGACAAGTCAAAATAAAAGTAACCGCCAAGCCTTTAAACATGGGCCAATAGGCTAAACCAGAGAAAGTACTAACTCCCCAATCCACTCTTCCCTATGGAATGGCACCAGTTAAGATGTTTCACAGCAAAGGGACTCCAAAACAAATGGATCCTCCAGTGTTATGAACCTGGAGGGCTTAGGTGAGGGAGAGGGGAAAAGACTAGACATGGAAAGTACTGACTACTGACTCAGAGTGAAGAAAAAGTGTCCTCAAGTTTCTTTGCCTTCACCTCCAGTTGGCAAGAGGTTTTGACATAAATGCCTTCGGAAGGCCTCCATAAAGACACCGGCAAATGAAGGCACCTGGGCTATGAATGCAGCTATGTATGAGAGGGTGACCAATCAGAGATCCTGAGTTCTAGACTGCAAGTCTCTTCAAAGACTGCAATGCATTGTCTATGTACCAACTCTGGTGTGAGGAGGGCAGCTCTCTCCCATGAGGTCTGCCAGGTAAAGGCTTTTTAGGTGCCTATTTATGTTAAGGCCTGAAGTATCACACATTGTATTTTTTTAAGTAGGCCCCATTGTGGAGCTCGAACTCACCACCTGAAGACCAAGACCTGACCTGATATCAAGAGTCAGAAGCTTAGGGGCGCCTCGGTGGCTCAGTCGGTTGAGCATCCGACTTAGGCCTAGGTCGTGATCTCGCTGTCTGGGAGTTCAAGCCCCGCCTCGGGCTCTGTGCTGACAGCTCAGAGCCTGGAGCCTGTTTTGGATTCTGTGTCTCCCTCTCTCTCTGCCCTTCCCCCACTCATGCTCTGTCTCTCTCTGTCTCAGAAATAAATAAACATTAAAAAAAATTAAGAAGAAAAGAGTCAGAAGCTTAGCTGACAAACACCCAGGCATTCCCCAGCCCCACAGAGCATTTTGCACTGAAGCTGGACTCCTCATCCTACAGTATGTAACCCAACATTGCCTAACCTCATTATTGAACCCTTAGCTTCTTGGGTGAAGGGACATCTATTCTTCTGTTTCCCACTCTAGTAATCCAAGTAATATTTCCTGATTGATTTTAGGGAGCTCACACTTATTTTCATATTATTAAATTATACAGTCAGAAGGACCAGAAAATCCTTTTGTGATGGTGATGAGTTTTACATGAACAAATCTTGTAAATATCTCGAATAGAATAAGTTCCCAATAATTGTTGCTGCTCATAACAATCACCCAGGAAATACATTTGTTTTAAATATTGGAGGAAAATATAATTAGTAGATTTGGCAAGATAATAGGAAAAGAAGAGAAATCACAGTAATCTATTTCACCAAAGTAACCAGAATTCTTAGTGCCTGTTGAAATGTGCAGCTCAATATCTTGAGCCTAGGAATGATTAGAAATTTCTCCCTTTTCACTGCATAACTGGTAAGTCTGAAAAAATACTGAACATCAAACATCATTAGATCAAAATTTTGAAAAAAGGCTATACTTTTTCACACATAAAGAATTCAAAATGCCGTGCGAGAAAAAGTATGTCTTATTCTGGCAAACTAAAGTATATTTAATGCTCTCAAGTAAACTGTCACTGATGAAATGCCTGCCCCAAAACAATGAAAGTTACTGTAATGGAATCTATGCCAGCTTCCAATTTCCAGATGTGAATTTCCAAAGTGCTATTCAAGAGAAGAAAGGTCTTTTGCTGTAATCAGTAAAAATAATGGTGCTTTTCCTTATATACAGCTTTTATATCATTTTGCTTTAATTCCATAAGGAATTAACCTGTATGTCTATCGTCTACTTTTGTCCCATCAGGTCGACCACAAAGAGGTATTCAGGGATGGAAAAAACAAACTTCATATGCACTTATGAGATACCACATTAATCAGATAAAACAGGAAAAACTGCCCAAATTAATTTTTTTTTGTAACGTTTATTTATTTTTGAGACAGAGGGAGATAGAGGATGAATGGGGGAGGGGCAGAGAGAGAGGGAGACACAGAACCCGAAGCAGGCTCCAGGCTCTGAGCCATCAGCCCAGAGCCCGATGCGGGGCTCGAACTCATGGACCGTGAGATCATGACCTGGGCTGAAGTTGGACGCTTAACCGACTGAGCCACCCAGGTGCCCCTTGATTTTGTTTTTGAAGCAGAGAAACCAGGGAGAGTTCACATGACAATAAATAACCAGGCAGATTCTTTAGTTCTTTGAACTATAAAATTATGGCACTAAAATGACTGAGTTGACATATTTGGGGATTTGATTACACAATGATTTTTATTTATTTAATATGTTTGTGGATATTTTTGTTGGATTTATAGTCTTTATTTTATTTTATTTATTCTTTTCTTTTATTTTATTCTGTTTTATTTTATTCTTAATTCAGTGGCATAAATGATGTTTGTTAGATTTACTTTGAGGTTTTAATAGGCAAATAAGAAATTGTATTAGTAAACTAAAGAACTCCATTATAAGAAGGCAATCTCTAGCCATTTTCTGTACAACTTGTATCTCAAGAAAAAGTTTTTTTTTTTCTCCACATAGTCATTTTTCAACAGTGTCTGAAATATTTAAATAAGGACTTTCGTGTTGGTTCACTTTCTGTCATTCCCTTATATTTAAATATATTATGCAGCATCTCAAGCTATCTAATGAAAATGGCAAAGCTACTGAAACTTACAGATATGTTTTCTTTTTCTTTTTCTTTTTTTTGGTTTAGATGTTCTTAACTTAGTTTTGCCTGTAAATAAAAGGTACCAAAACTTCACAATTTACTTTTCACGTTACATTAAGTGACTTATTTATTGCAAGCAAAATTTTCATATCTTGGATTTGGTTGTGATTATGAGATTTCTGCGGGCATTCTTTATTCTGTTATAGTCTCCACGGCATCTATCACATCAATTGTGGCATGCAAACCACAATTGTTTGCATATTGCAAATGCTTAATAAATTCTGATGTGTTTATTTAATGGAGTTATTTTTCTAATCTGACTAAAAATGTCCCCTTACTGATGCCAAACTATCCCTGAAATACAGTATCAGAAGTTTAGATTTATAGTTCGCATCAGCTAAAATTTTAACAGCTCAAAGCCTAGTTTTATCTACTGGAGATTAGGGTATTATTCATCCCCATACAAGCTGAACTTATTATTATGTATTTTGCTCTTTTCAAATTGCCTGAGCATTTTTGAGAAAAACTAACAAATCAGCGTAATTCTTAAAGAAACAAAACTGTAAAAATAGTCTTGTCAACTTACCAAGATTCTTTTAAAAGGCCATTTTAAGAGCTGAATTACTGCAAGCTAATTTTATGATGGATGAAACAGTCACATCAAATAAAGTAAATCATCTTTTTTTCTTTTGACAGAAATTCCTTTTAAGTTCTTATCTAGTGAAAAGAAACTCAGTGAGCACAAAATACATCCATCAGTTCTGCCTTTTGAAAAAACTTAAGGAACTTAGAAAAATCATTTTAAAGATCAAGGATATGTAAGATCAGATTTCAAGAGAATCTCTGTTTGGTTTGGTATTGAAAGGCAATTGAGCTACTGGTAACATCACTCTGAATAGTTGAAAGGGAATTAGAATTTTCCACTCTCACAATTTGTATCAAAAGAGAGAGTTAGGCCTGATGTACAGCAAGTATGAGTCACTAGAGGAAGTTTAGGTATTTAGATGTGCTTTGGTTTGATCAGTGTCTTTGCTGGGCTGGTTTTTGTGTTTTGTTTGTTTTGCTTTTTAAGATTTTATTTTTAAGTAATCTCTATACCCAATTTGGGGCTTGAACTCAGAATTCCGAGATCAAGAGTCACATGCTGCACCCACTGAGCCCGTCAGGTGCCACTATGCTGGGCTGGTTTTTGAACAGACTTTTGATATTATCCCTGAGGGAAAACCCGAATAAGGTGTATTTGTTAGGTTTATTTTTTGTACCTGTGTGAGGAATATTCTCTTGTTATTAGATGAGAATATATAGGATATTTTTTTCCCTTTAAAGTTTACATTTCTGGTTTCATAAGTTCCTTTTTCTTTTGTTTACTCTTATTTCTTACACAACGTCTGAAGCAACTTCCAAAACGACAGTTAGACATCAAAAGTACAGAGACAGGGGGACAGAGGATCCTAAGAGGGCTCTGCGCTGACAGGCTGACAGCAGCGAGTCTGATGTCGGACTCGAACTCACATATCACAAAATCATGACCTGAGCCAAAGTAGAGACACTCAAAGGACTGAGCCACCCAGTTGCCCCAAGGGTATTCTTCTCTTAATTGCAATGGGACCATATAGATAAAGTTATGTTCAAATTACTTAAGTTGCAGGTATACCTTCTTTACCTGCTCAATCACCATGATGTGACCTAAGTACTCTCAGAATCCTGTTTGAAAGTGTAAAGCACGTGTGAATTATTCTTTAGGTCACTTTGCATTCTGTGCTAATTTACATAGTGCACCCCTCCCCCATCACCCTCAGCCCATCACTCAAGCTTTTCCTCTAAAAGGCTTAGAAAATTCAACATACTATTGAAGAAGAAGGGTTGGAGGACTCACTAATACTCAAGCCTTTCCTCTAGAAGACCTAGAGAAGCCAACATACTATTGAAGAAGAAAGGTTGGAGGACTCACTAATAGATTACAAGATATACTAGAAAGCTACAGCAATCAAGACCGTATACTATCTGTGAAAGAATCAACACATATATTTGGGGCTCCTGGGTGGCTCAGTCGGTTAAGCATCCGACTTCAGCTCAGGTCATGATATCGCAGTTTGTGAGTTCGAGCCCTGGGTGGGGCTCAGTGCTGCCAGCTCAGAGCCTGGAGCCTGCTTCAGATTCTGTGTCTCTCCATCTCTCGGCCCCTCCCCTGCTCGTGCTCTGTGTCTCTCTGTCTCTCTATAATAAATAAACGTTATAAAAAATTAAAAAAAAAAAAAAAAAAAGAATCAACACATACATCAAAAGTGCAGGATAGAGAGCCCAGAAATAGAACCACACAAATATAAGCAACTGATCTTTGGCAGGGGCTCCAAGGTAATTCGATGGAAAAATGGTAATGTTTTCAACAGTGGTGTTGGAACAATTGGCCATTCATATGCAAAAAAAGAACCTGGACATATAACCTACACTTTTCATAAAAATTAATTCAAAATAGATTATACACTCAAACATAAAATGCAAAACTGCAGATTTCTGGAAGGAAACAGCAAAAAATCTAGATGGTTTAAGTTTAGCAATGAGTTTTTGAATATAAATAAGTTTTTAAAGAAGTTGGACATTATTAAAATTAAAAACTGCCGTGAGAAATGCAGTGGTCACAAAGGTAACAAGTCATACTCTCATAGAAAATATTTGCGGGGCGCCTGGGTGGCGCAGTCGGTTAAGCGTCCGACTTCAGCCAGGTCACGATCTCGCGGTCCGTGAGTTCGAGCCCCGCGTCAGGCTCTGGGCTGATGGCTCGGAGCCTGGAGCCTGTTTCCGATTCTGTGTCTCCCTCTCTCTCTGCCCCTCCCTTGTTCATGCTCTGTCTCTCTCTGTCCCAAAAATAAATAAAAAAGGTTGAAAAAAAAATTAAAAAAAAAAGAAAATATTTGCAATAAAATACATTTCACATGAAGTAGTTTAAAGTAAATATACAAACAATTACTGAAACTTAACTTAAAAAAACTCAATAATAGATAAATTCAACTAAAAAATAGACAAAAAATCCGAACAGCTACTTCACCAAATAAGATACATAAATGGCAAATAAACAAATGCAGAGACGTTCAATGGCATTTATCATTAAGAAATTGCAAATAAAAGAATTAAATATCACAACACACTTATTAGAATGGTTAAAGTGCAAAAATAAAAATAAACATGAAGATATCAATAGCTGGGGAGAAGGCAGCACAAGAAATCTCCGTCATCACTGGTGGAAAGGAAAAGTGATAAGCCACTTTTTTTTTTCTTACATTCAAGTTAGTTAACATACAGTGTAGTATTGATTTCAGGAGTAGAACTCAATGATTCATCACTTACATATAATACATTAATATTGCCCATCCCAGCGCAGCACCCAGTGCTCATCCCAACAAGTGCCCTCCTTAATGCCCATCACCCATTTAGCCCATTCCCCCCCACCTCCCCTCCAGCAACCCTCAGTTTGTTCTCTGTAGTTAAGAGTTTTTCATGGTTTGCCTCCCTCTCTGTTTTTATCTTATTTTTCCTCCCTTTCCCTATATTCATCTGGTTTGTTTCTTAAATTCCACAGAGGAATGAAATCATACATTTGTCTTTCTCTGACTGAATTATTTCAGTTAGCACAATACATTCTAGTTCCATTCACGTTGCCACTTTTCATAAGATTTTGACAGTTTATTACAAAGCTAAACATAGTCTTACCATACAATCCCCTCAAGTACTTGTTCAACTAATACATGTCCACACAAAAACTTGTGCACAAATGTTTATAATATCCTTATTTTTAATCATCATAAACTGCAAGCAACTAAGATGTCCTTCAATAGGTGACTGAGGTATGTCTCAATAAAAATAGTATCTCATGAAAATAAAAATGAAGTATCAAGTCATGAAAATACAAGAATGATTCTTTAATGGCTATTACTATGTGAAAGAAGCCAATCTGAAAAAGTTACACATAAATAATCCCAATTATACTATATTCTGGAAAGGGCAAATTTATAGAGACAGCAAAAAAATAATAATAATCAGTGGAACCCAGAGTTTAGGCATAGGGAAGTGATAGTTTTATAGGTGAAACACAGGAAAACTTTTAGGGCACTAAAATTATCTTCTATGACACTAATGGTGAATACATGACACTATGTGTTTATCAAAACCCATTAACATTATAGCACAAAAAGTAGACTTTATTGTGTAAGACTTTCTAAATTCTTTTTTAATGTTCATTTATCTCTGAGACAGAGAGAGACAGAGCACAAACGGGAGGGGGCAGAGAGAAAGGGAGACGCAGAATCCCAAGCAGGCTCCAGGCTCCGAGCTCCGAGCTGTCAGCACAGAGCCGGTCTCAATGCTCGCGGGGCTCGAACTCACGGATTGTGAGATCATGACCTAAGCCTAAGTCAGATGCTTAACCGACTGAGCCACCCAGGTGCCCCATGTAAGATTTTCAATAGAAATAATTTAAAAGTTAGGGAAATCCCCAGATGGAATGCAGAACATGATGATAAAATTTAACTGTATTCCCAACGTATGAAACCACCTCACTAAAGGTGGTGGGTGGAGAGAGAGGTGCTGACTTAAGTAACTCTGGAAATGAAGAGAGTCCGTAAAAGTAAAAGAAGCAATACATAAGCACCATGGCCTAGACGTTGAAGTGATTTCCCTTGTGAGTACAAGTTAATATTTCTGATATTACTGTACATGAATATTAGAATTGGATAATTAAGTAAATGCATGACAGATTCTTACTGTTGGACTGGAAGTTTACAGATAAGCAATAATGAACAGTGTGGTAATGGATTATAGTTGGAGACATCAGTATGAACTCTTATTTAGCTTAATATAGAAACAGATAGTTACATAGAGAAATATTTGCATATGTATAAACAGTTATATAGAGAAATATTTATATAGGTATATATATATATAAAGTTTAGTATTTCTTAATTATGTCATTTTTCTGAGAGGGACTAGTAACAATTACATCCATTACAATGTACATGCCTAGTACACAAAACTTAGTTTCTATTATCATTCTTTGACAAAAGGAACCTAGGATCCTTGAAGAAATGATTGATTTTAGAACTGGGACAGGAAAAATATAATATGAACCTGAACATCTTGTAATGCCAGAAAGAACACAAGTGAAAACACTTCCCTCCACACACACACTGATGGAGCTACATCAAAGGGACACAGAAATCAAATGAAAAAGCCCTCAGAGATCGAAGGTGAAATAATTTGAATACATAAAGAAGTACTGAGTTATAATCCAAATAATAAAAATATCCACAGGTTCATACTATTTTAAATAAATGATTGAATAAATAATGTGGGGCAAAAGACAAATCACCCTTGCAGAATGTAGCTCTGCACTCCTTAACCATGAGCTGCTGAGAGTGATTTCCTTCTCAGAGTACTGGAAAGGGGAAGATATCAAAAGATATCAAAAGATATCTTTACAGTAGAGAGACCTAACAGCCGCTACTATAGCATTACAATCAATGTCAACATCAACAATGATAGGTCATGTTGAAAGTATACGCCACTGATATGATGTGATAAAAAGGTACTTTATCTCTGTGGTCTACCTTTCAAAAACCCACAACCTCAATCTAATCATGACAGGTATTTTATAAAATACCTGATCAGTACTCCTCAAAACTGTCAGGGTCATCAATAACATAAGCATATTCTGAGAAATTGTCAGAACCAAGTTAAACCTAAGAGACAGGGTGACTAAATATGATGTGGTATCCTGAAACAGAAAAAGATTATTGAAGTAAAACTAAGGAAATTTGAATAAAGCATACAATTTAGCTAATAATAATAATTTATCACTATTAGTTCATTAATTGTAACTAATATACTGTATTAATGTTAGATGTTAAGAAAAAGGAAAACTGAGTTTGGGTTTCATGGAAGGGCTCTACTTTTCTGCAATTTTTCTGTAATTCTGAAAGTATTTAAAAAATAAAATTTATTTTCAAAATCTAAATATATTGGAAAAATCCAGTATTTACCCTGATCCCTCATTACCTGTACTTTAGAGTAACAAATTGTCGATAAAGATATTTTCCCCATTTTGACTTTTTTTCTTAATTGAGGTAAAATTAGGATATAACATTATATGTTTCAGGTGTACAACATTATAATTTAAAATCTGTAAACAACACAAAGTGATCATGACCAAAAGTCTAATAATCATTCATCACCATGCAATTGACCACATTGAGCCATTTCATCACTCCCCTCTTCACCTCTGGTAACCATCAATTATGTTTGGTTTTTATGATTTTGTTTTTGTGTTTTTTGTTTGTTCATTTGTTTTGTAGTTTAGATTCTACATGAGTAAAATCAGACAGTATTTGACTTATTTCACTTAGCTTAATACCATCAAGGTCTATTCATGTTGTCACAAATGGCAAGATTTATTCTTCTTTGTAGCTTAGTAGTGTTCTTGTGTGTGTGTGTGTGTGTGTGTGTGTGTGCATTGTGTGTATGTGTGTGTGTCTATAAAACCCTTCTCTATCCATTCATCCACTGATGGACACTTAGGTTGTTTCCATTTCTTGTCTATTGTGAATAGTCTGCAATGAACATAGGGGTGCATATAACTTTTTGAATTAGTGTTTTCATATCCTTTGGATAAATATCCAGAATAGTAGAACAGATGGAAATATGCTAGATCTGTTCTTTATTTTTTGAGGAATCTCCTACCGTTTTTTACAGTGGCCACATCAATTTACATTTACACCAACAGTGCATGAGAGTTCACTTTTTTCCATTTCCTCTCCAACACTTATTTCTTGTCTTTTTGATAATTGTCATCCTAACAAATATGAGATGATATCTCATTGTGATTATGATTTGCATTACCCTAATAATTAGTGATCATAATCATAATAATAATCATCTTTTCATGTTCTTGTTGGATATCTGTATGTCTTCTTTGGGAAAAAAAATGTCTATTGAGATCTTCTGTCTGTTTTTTAATAGAGTTGTTGTTGCTTTGTTTTGTTTTGTTTTATTTTTATTTGTATGAGTTCTTTATATATTTTAGATATTAACCCTTTATCAGATATATAATTTGCAAATATCTTTTCCCAGTCAGTAGGTTGCCTTTCATTTTGACAAAGGCTTCCTTTGCCACACAGAAGTTTTTCAGTTTGATGTAGCCCCATTTGTTTATTTTTACTTTTATTACATTTACCTTTGCAGTCAGAGCCACAAACACATCACAAAAACTGATGTCAAAGGAGTTACTGCCTATGTTTTCTTCTGAAAATTTTATGGTTTTGAGTCTCACGGTCAACTCTTTAATCCATTTTGAGTTAATTTTTGTATACAGTGAAAACTGTGATCTAGTTTCATTCTTTTGCATGTGTCTGCCCAGTTTTCCCAGCACCAATTATTGAACAGACTGTCCTTTCTCCATTGTATGTTCTTGACTCCTTTGTTATATATTAATTGTCCATATTATATGTGGATTTATTTATGGTATCTCAAATTCTGTTCCATTAATCTGTATGTGTGTTTATGCCAAAACCATACATGTTGATTGCTATAGCTTTGTAATATAGTTTGAAATCCGGGAATGTCATAATTACAGATTTGTTTTTCTTTCTCAACATTACTTTGGTTTTCCAGATCATTTGTGGTTTCATACAAATTTTAGAATGATTTATTCTAGTTCTGTGAGAAATGCCATTGGGGTTTTGATAAGGATGGCATTGAATTTGTACATCGTTTTAGGTATTAAATTTTTTTTTCAACATTTTTTATTTATTTTTGGGACAGAGAGAGACAGAGCATGAACGGGGGAGGGGCAGAGAGAGAGGGAGACACAGAATCGGAAACAGGCTCCAGGCTCCGAGCCATCAGCCCAGAGCCTGACGCGGGGCTCGAACTCAAGAACCGCGAGATCGTGACCTGGCTGAAGTCGGACGCTTAACCGACTGTGCCACCCAGGCGCCCCCATCGTTTTAGGTATTATAAACATGTTAACAATATTAATTCTTCTAATCCATAATCACAGAATATCTTTATCAGTGTCTTGCAATTTTCAGTGCACAGATGTTTCTTTTTATAGAATTATTCCAGTTTTTCAATTAAGTGGGAGATACAAAATTAGAAGGTCCCCATTTTGTAACACTTAATTAAAATAATAGGTTAATGATAATCAGTATCTGTTAACATCTCAAAGAGAGACCAAGCCAATTACTATGTTCCTGATGAAATTACCACAATCAAGAGCTATTCTTGACCAAAAATTGAAAAATAGTCCAATATCTAAGTAGTAATATATAGGCAATATAGTAGATCTAAGTACCAATTTATACAGGAAAGGTATGAAATGCGTACTTATAGGAAATATTTATGAAAATGTATAAAAGATATATCAAATACAGAGATACAAAAATGAGTTCAAGTATAGCATGAGGATGCAATAAAAAAATTCAGATTGTGAAAACTCTATGGAAAATATGACTCAACTTCTTCAAAAAAATGTTCAAGGAGAACAAATGTTATCAAGGAGGAATCTGTAGAATATACGTGTGTGTGTGTATATATATATATATATATATATATATATATACACACATACATATATATACACACACACACATATATATATGTATATATATATATACATATATGTATTTCATAGATATAATAGCCAATTGCCATGTTTAAAACGTATGAGATCCTGGTTCAAACAAACAATTCTTAACCATAAATAAATAAGTAAATAAACATACATAGCAAATAAGAAGTACATATGTACATGTTTATGAAACAATTGAGTAAATTTGAGCACTGACTAGACATTTGATGATATTAAGCTAAACTATTGGTGAGAAATGTTGGAATATTTGAGATTTTATGTCAAATATTCAATTTGTGTTGCACTGCTTTAAAAATCTCAGCTTTTTAACAGCAATAATGGTATGGCAGCTCATTTTTTTAAATAGCGTCTTTATATGTTAAATCTATGTTCTAAAATATTGCTGATAAAATGAGATGACTTAATAATTGTTGAAATTGTATGATGCCCTCATGTAGATTCAAATTATTCTCTGTATTTTACAAACATATAAACTTTCTCAAAATTGTAAGTTTAAAAAATTAATGAATAAAGTGTAAGTCCCTGGGAGCCCTTTTAATATTTTATAAACACATTCTTTGCTACAGCTAGCTACCACAGCATAATAATTGATTCTGATTATAATAGAATCTGACTTCTGTATGAATTGATTGGTAAAAATAATTCAATGCATTCACAGGATATTTTATATAGTCAGACACACGCATATACACAGATGTGGTGTAGAGAAAACATATGCTATGTGACTTCAATTTTAGCTTATAAATTAATAAAGGTTTTAGAAAAATTATAAATGTAAGTGTGCAACAATCTTATAATACACAGACTTCCCTGTGTCAATATATATCAAGCTGTTACTAGAATACAGTATTATTATTTATTATTAGAAATTATCTTTTCCTAATATTTATTCTTTTCCTCTACCAGTCTGACTCATGCCTTTTCATTACCCTTTTGCATCTCTTTTCACATGGTTCTTAAACATTGATGTTCTCCAGCATTGTAGACTCAGGTCTTTCTTCTTTTTTTATAGTTTTGTTCCCCACATCCAATATCTCCTGATTTTCCATATATTTAACAATTACCAATAAACTGATGAATCCCAAATTCATAAAACAGTACAAATGCTGTTCTTTATTTTTAAACTCCACTAAACAGCATTTCTCCTTAAGATCCTTGGAAACTACTAACCTTTTTGAAATATCTTGTCACCTTACTCATGGAGAAATCCAGGATAAATAAGTTCCAAAAAAAAATAGTATCTCTACTAGTCCTGAAATAAATTACCTAAAACAATCATTTAGTTAAAGTGCTGGGAGCAGGGAGAGACTAATTAGCAATATTAATTAAAAATCATACTGTGTTCAACTTATTTTAGTAGGCATTACATGATAAACTATCTTTTTGCTATTCACTCATTCATTCATTCATTCATTCTGATATCTGATCTTATTCATTTGTTCCTCTTATAACACTCTCTTCTCTGACTGGACTCAGACTTTGCAGTAGAAGCTCTCGGCGAAGACAGCCTCTGTCTCTTGGCAATCTGTTCCTGGTGTTTTTCTTTGGCCTCCTTCATTCTCCTGGCCAAAAGCTTAGCATATTCTGAGCCTCTTCCTTGTTTTTCTTCTGGTGCTGCTTCTTCAAAGCAATGTGCCAACGTTTGTGTTGGAGGACACATGGAGTAACAAGATGCTGAATCTTGGATGCTTTGGGTCGAGGTTTCTTACCTTCTTGGTTTAGGGGCTTTCTCACACACAATGATGGACGTTATCTTCCTTCAAGAGATTGAAAACTTGCAGATTCTGCTAGCTCTTTTGGGTCCCGGACGACAAGGCACAGTAGTATCAGTGAGTCCAGGAATATCCTTCTCCCCTTTATTCACAATGACCCAGTTGACAATACTGAGATTGGCATCCACAATGCAACCCCGAATGGATTTGTGATTTCTTTCTCCAGTCCTCATTCGTCGGTAGCAGGAATGCCCCTTACTCAGCAGTAGGCGGACACGGCCAGTGTCAAGACCCCCTGCTTCATGGGGGAGCCTCGTTTGTTATTGCCACCAGTGATTCGGACCATGTAACCCTTCCATTCTTCCCCTAAAGCATCAGCAGCAACTTCTGTGGCCATTTGCTTCTCATGAAACATACGAAGGTTGTGTTCATCGTCTACTTCAATGAGTTTCAGACAGCCAGGAGCTGCGAAAGAGATGTTCAGCTTCATCCTGAAGCAGCCCACTACCTCTGAGGTGCCGAGAAAAAGAGTTCTCTTTGCTCTTTATAATGGCATCAAAATGGCAGTCTCAGAAAAATCTTGCAGTAAAGAGAATAGGTTAGTATTACTTACCTCAGCGCTTTCCAATTTGAACCTCGTAATATTTTCCAATAATGCAACACATTTTAAAGTCTAAAAAATTAGGATTTTGTGTTATACACTCTAGGAAACCTTTGTGGGGACTTAAACCCTCCTTTGGAAATACCTCCACAAAGTGATAAGTCTGTGCCGTGTGTGATACTTCAATTGGTGGTGGCAGACACAGGTAACCTCTCCTTTGATACTTCAACTGGAAAACGTCTGGGGTTGAACTGGAAAGCAATTCAGTTCTGCCTTTTAACTGAAGATTCAAATGAACTCTGCTTTGGCCAATTCTTATGAGGCACATGCTTGTTTTATGAAACAAAAAAAAGAAACAACAAATATTTCAATGTATTCTCAATTGTCAAAAAATGAAGTAGAAACTACATACAAGTAAAACTGTGGAAAAATAGATGGCCTGCCTTAATTATGTCCAATAAATATTTTAAAATTTCTCTGAGGTATTTAATTAAATGATGATTTTTTTTATATCTGCCTTTGTCTTACTGCTTTATTTATTTATTTATTTATTGCTTTTTTTATGGGAGCTGAGACTCATGGAACATGATTTTACATGCTTTTCATCTTAATGATAATAGCCAGTTTTTCCTCTTGTAAAGTATGTAGAAAGAAAATAAATGGAATCAATATTTTTTTAAAAGGAACTATCAAATCATGCACTCAGTGCAATCTTATTTTTGTTCTGATTTCTAAAGTAGTTTCACTTTGTAGATATGAATACTCACATATTAGAAGTGTAAGAAGAGACTATGTTTTTTTCTAAAACTAGTTGTTTTTGCCTGTTACTACCAACTACTACTACTTTGTCACAAGAAAAACAATTCCCAAGATGTTCCTCAATTGTTTTCTTTGCACTTAATCAAAATTTTACACATTTCTAACATTAGAGGAATAAATGGAAACAAACCATCAAAATTACTGAGCTCAATAATGATATACATCACACTTCAAAAAAGTACAAATGAATTCAAGACAGAACCCTTTTAAATAGATGCCTCAGGAATCAAAATCTTAATGTCAGACACTTATATTACAATTAAAAAATGCCAATTGTCAGGTACTTAGACCATAGAAGACTCCTTTCATCCCATGAACACAACTAGATAACTATCAAATCATCTTACATGCCCCAGAAAGTGACCCGAAGACTGACAGAACAAGCTCCAGAACTAAAGGGAGAGAAGAGGCCACAATGAAGAAGGTAGTAAGTACAGAGATGGGGTTTTGGGGGAGAAACAAAGTGCTGTGGAGAGGAGGGAGCTGTGGTCACAGGAAAGGGTGAGAGAGAGAGGCACACAGGGGAGCACACAGGAGAATGCTTCCTCAAAGCCACTGGCTTGGTAAACAAAAGGGGTGGAATTTCATGAGTTCTTGCAATCAGTGGAGCTCAAAGCCTGGAGTTTTAAAGGCCCATAGCTTGGCTGAGAGGACACTGTGCTGCTCCGGAGAAAAGACAGGTAAACAACCCAGGGGCAGACAGCATAGAAACAGCAGTCTGAAAAATGCCTGGGGCTCCCTGGGTCTTCTCAGAGTGTATCCATCCCTAAGAGGCAGCATTCACAGAGATGCCTCTCTGGGAACAAAGGAGCTGACCAGTACTATTTCCCTCCCAAGTTCCTCAACGTAAACACAGCGCCACCTGTGGGAAGCAACACAGCGCTGCCATAGGCTGCCTAACTTACATCAACCTCACTCCCTTAGCTCCCATGGATCTGCCATAATCAATCAAGCTTTCCCCAGTCCCTCCCCAAGAAGACCAACACAAACCCTGCTCACACCACATCTCTGACCAAAGAGTTCTGCAGGGCTTCAGTTCTGGTGGAGTTGGTGTCAGGTCTCATTTAACAAGCAGAGCAGAGCATACCTAATTAAAACTCAACTATATTCAGGGCAGGGACCAAATACTGCCCACTACAGTCAAGGGTAGCCCTTGCAGATGACTGGCCTGAAGAATAGAGCAGTGAAAACACGACATAGAACACATGCACCACACACCAGATACACTCCCTGCCTTGCCAGGTCCTGGGCACTACAGGAACTCTTCTTCATAAGGCCATTATGTTGAGAAACAGTATAACTAGATTTTGTAACACGGGGGTGGGGGGGGGGGAGGTAGAGACTTGCACAAAATGCCAAGACACAAAAATTTATTCCGAGTGAAAGAACAAGATAAGTCCACAGCCAGAGATCTAAGTGAAACAGATACAAGTAACATGCCTGATGGAGAATTGAAAGCAATAATCATAAGGATTCTCACTGGGCTGGAGAACAGAATAGAAGACATCAGGGAGACCCTTATCACAGAGATAACAGTTGAAAAAGAATCAATCAGAAATGAAGAAAACAATAACTGAGATTGTAAGCAGGATTGATGGAATGAACAACAGACTTGAAGAAGCAGAGAAATAAATTAGTGACATAGAAAACAAAATAATGGAAAATAATGAAGCTGAACAAAAGAAAGAATTATGAAACATGAGAATAGACTTGGGGAACTCAGTGACCCCATCAAACATGATAAAATTTATACTATAGGAGTCTCAGAAGAAGAAGAAGAAGAGAGACAAGGGGGCAGACATTTTATCCCAAGTAATAATAGCAGAAAACTTCCCTAACCTGGGGAAGGAAAAGGAGGCACAAAGAACTCCCATCAAAATTGAAACAACAGGCCAACAAGACATATTGTAATTAAATTTGTAAAATATAGTGATAAAGAAAAAATCTTAAAAGCAGCAAGACAAAAGAAGCCCCTGACTTACAAGGGAAGACCCATAGCACAAGCTGAAGATCTTGCAACAGAAACTTGGCAAGTCAGAAGGGAGTAGAATGGTATATTCAATGTGCTGAATGGAAAAAATCTGCAGCCAAGAAAACTATACAGCAAGGCTATCATTCAGAATAGAAGGAGAGATAGTTTCCCAGACAAACAAAAACTAAAGGAGTTTGTGACCACTAAACCAGTCCTGCAAGAAGTATTAAAGGAAGTGGAAAGACAAACATGACAAAGACTAGAAAAGAACAGAGAAAATCTCCAGAAACAATGGCAAAACTAGTAATGAAATAGTTATTAATACATATCTATCAATAATTAATCTAGGGGTTCCTGGGTGGCTCAGTTGGTTAGGTGTCTGATTTTGGCTCTGGTCATGATCTCATGGTCCATGGGTTCGAGCCCCTCATCAGGCTCTGTGCTGACAGCTCAGAGCCTGAAGCCTGCTTCAGATTCTGTGACTCCCTCTCTCTTTATCTGCCCCTCTCCCACTTGTACTCTGTCTCTCTCTTTCTCTCTTTCAAAAATAAATAAACATTAAAAAATTTTATATAAAAAATAATTACTCTGAATGTAAGTGGACTAAATGCTCCAATAAAAAAAAAATAGGATATATGGATAAATAAACAAGACTGATTTGTATGCTGCCTACAAAAGACTCATTTTAGATGTAAAGTCACCTGCAGATTGAAAGTGAGAAAATGCCAAACATTTATCATGCAAATGTTTGTCAAAAGAAAGCTGGAGTAGCAATACTTACATCAAACGAACTAGACTTGAAAACACAGACTGTAAAAAGAGATGAAGAAGGGCATTATATAATCATAAAGGGTCAATCAAACAAGAAGATGTAACAATTATAAACATTTATGCTTCCAAAATGAGGCACCCAAATATATAAAACAATTAATGACAAACCTAAAGTAACTCATTGAAAACAATACAATAGTAAGGGACTTTAACACCCCACTTACATCAGTGGACAGATCATCCTAACAGAAAATAAACAGGGAAACAATGGCTTTGAATGACACACTAGATCAGATGGACTTAACAGATATATTTAGAACGTTCCATCCTAAAATAGCAGAATGCACACTCTTTTCAAGTACACATGGAACACTCTCTAGAATATATAATACATGCTAGGTGTCAAAACAGGCCTCAAAAAGTTTTAAAAAAAAGATTGAAATCATACTATGCACCCTTTCTTTCTTTTTTTTTTTTTTTTATTTTATTTTTGGGACAGAGAGAGACAGAGCATGAACGGGGGAGGGTCAGAGAGAGAGGGAGACACAGAATCGGAAACAGGCTCCAGGCTCCGAGCCATCAGCCCAGAGCCCGACGCGGGGCTCGAACTCACGGAGTGCGAGATCGTGACCTGGCTGAAGTCGGACGCTTAACTGACTGCGCCACCCAGACGCCCCTATGCACCCTTTCTGACTACAACACTATGAAACTTGAAGTCAACAACAAGAAAAAATTTGGAAAGACCACAAATATATGAAGGTTAAACAACATGGTACTAAACAATGAATTGGTCAGCCAGGAGGTAAAAGAAGAAATTAAAAAATACATGGGAACAAATGAAAATGAAAACAATAGTCCAAGATGTTTGGGATGCAGCAAAAGCAGTCTTAAGAGGGAAATACATAGCAATACAGGTCGACCTCAAGAACCAAGAAAAATCTCAACTACACAACCTAATCTTACACCTAAAGGAACTAGAAAAAAGATAACAAATGAAGCCTAAAGCTAGCAGAAGGAAATAAATCATACACATTAGAGCAGAAATAAATAATAGAGTAGTAAACAAAAAACCCAGAACAGATCAATGAGACCAAGAGACCAAGAACTGGTTCTTTGAAAAAATTAGTAGAATTGATAAAATTCTAGCCAGATTTATCAAAAAGAAAAGAGAAAGGACCAAAATAAATAAAATCACAAGTGAGAAGGCAGAAATAGTAACCAAAATCATAGAAATACAACCAATTATATGAAAATATTATAAAAAACTATATGCCAACAAATAGGACAACATGGAAGATATGGATAAATTCCATATGGTATTTAGAAATGGTAGAAACTACCAAAACTAAAACAGGGAGAACAGGCAGATAACCAGCAAAGAAATTAAATCAGTATTCAAAACACTCCTAACAGGGGCACCTGGGTGGCTTAGTCAGTTAAGTGTCTGACTTCAGCTCAAGTCATGATCTTGGAGTTTGTGAATTTGAGCCCCATATCGGGCTCTCTGTGTCAGTGCAGAGCCTGCTTTGGATCCTTCCCCCTCTCTCTCGGCTCTATGCCCCTCCCCTGCTTGGGCTCTCTCTCTCTCTCACCAACGAGTTAACAAAGCTTAGGGGGGAAAGCTGCCACAGGGCAATAGCGCTCAGTGTTAAAGCATAGAGCAGAAAGACACTTCAAAAGGACGAAAGCTTGGGAGAACAAGCAGAGGTGGAAAGGTGCCACAGCAGGGTGAAAACGCCCAGAATTCATCATTAAGTAAAACAAAGCAGAAAGCAGAAAGCCACTACAGGGCAAAAATGCCCTGAGCTAATTAGCAAGAAAAATGCCTTGTTAACCCTGAGGTAACATGCTCTATCTGTCTTAGCCCCTAGAAAAGCTAAGGTAAACAGACACAGTGCCTGGTACCTGAAGTAAATGGCTGTCTGCTTGGCACCAGGACTTTGATTTGTATTGACCCTAACCCCTACCAAAGCATACCTTTGAAGCCCCCTTTCTCTCACACGCATGAGTTAACGATCATTGTTTTATTGTCTCTTTCTGCATGTCCATGATGTATGAAAGACTTCAGATCCTAATAAATACTGAGCAAAGACCCTTACTCAGGGCTCTTGTCTCCTCCTGGACATTTGCCTCTCTCATATTCAATTCTGTGCCTGCTCTCTTGCTGGACAAGAGAGAACTCCAGACTCAAAGTCTGTGAACAGAAAAACAAAGCTGGAAGCATCACAATTACAGACTTCAAGTTGTATTACATTACTCTACTGATAAAAAAAAACAGTAGGGCACTGTCACAAAAATAGAGACATAGATCAGAATAGATATAGCAGAGCAGAAAACCCAGAAATGAACCCACAGTTACATGGTCAACTAATCTTTGAAAAAGCAGAAAAGAATATCCAATGGGAAAAATACAGTATCTTCAACAAAAGGTGTTGGGAAAGCTGGACAGCAACATGCAGAAGAATGAAACCAGGCCACTTTTTTACTCCATACACAAAAATAAGTTCAAAGTAGATTAAAGACCTAAATGTGAGACTCGAGTCAATAAAAGTCTTAGAGGAGAACACAGGCAGTAACCTCTTTGACATCAGCCATAGCAACTTCTTTCTAGATATATCTTCCGAGGTAAGGGAAACAAAATAAAAAACTAACTATTGGGACTTCATCAAAATTAAAAGCTTCTGCACAGTAAAGGAAACGATCAACAAAACTAAAAGGCAACCTACAGAATGGGAGAAGACATTTGCAAATGTTTCCTTTGCTATGCAACAATGGAATATTACTCAGCCATAAAAAAAGAATGAAATCTTGCCATTTTCAATGACATAGATGGAGCTAGAAAGTATTATGCAAAATGAAATAAGTCAGTCAGAAAAAGACACATGCCATATGATTTCACTTATGTGTGGGATTTAAGAAACAAAATAAATGAGCAAGAGGGGAAAAAAGAGAAAGGAAGGCAAACCAAGAAATTGATTCTTAACTATAGAGAACAAACTGATCGTTACCAGAAGGGAGGTTCATAGGGGAATGGGTAAAATAGGTGATGGGGATTAAGGTGTATACTTGCTGTGATGACCACAGGGTATTGTATGGAAGAAGCTAATATGGAATTTAAGTAAAAACTTTATACACACACACACACACACACACACACACACACACATATATATATATATATATATATATATATACATGTTCACGTTCAAATAGTTTCACATAGGAGCCAGATCACATAATTCTGTTGCATTAAAAAGGAAAAACTAATTTGAAAATCTAATTTGAAAAATGTTATCACATTCCTATTAAAGGCGATATATTCATGTCTGTGATGAGATAAAAATTTCCCACCATTAAAACCCAAGGTAAAAATATTGTCTAAACTGGTATATCTAGGATACTTAACATTATTTTTTTTCCTTCCAGGTTCCCATGGAAACTTAAAGGGAAAGTGATAAAAAGGAACAAGATAAGAGTAAAAATAGAAAATAAACTTTTATATTATATGGTATATGCTTTAGGCAAATGTGGCTGCAGTATTTAAATATGCTATGACGATGCCATTTTAAGTGACACCTTAAAACTGAGGAAAATCAGAACCACCAGGTGGATGTTATTTAACAAGTAACACTTTATGTTTTCTAGTCTAAATAATTTTAATAATGTGAAGGTAGGTGGTTAAAAAAAATTGGAGCAATGGAATTGAGTTTCCTGTCACTGAAAAAGGCATTTTTTTGAGTAACAATATTTACTTAAATGTACTGAAATAATTTCAACTTGTTAATAACAAAGAACTGTTTATATGCATCTCTAAGATTTGGATTACACTATATTATACATAATTAGAAAACAAGTAAATTAGTATCAAACAAATGGGTTTTGAAATTTTTCAAAGTTCCTTTATTCTTACTAGACTTTCATTATCTAACACCTAAATCTGTTTTTTTTCAGGTTTATTTATTTTAAGAGAGAAACAGAGACAGAGACAGAGAAAGTGATCAGGAGAGGGGCAGAGAGAAGAAAAGAGAGAATCCCAAGCACAGAGCCCGACATGGGGCTCGATCCCACAGACCATGAGATCATGACCTGAGCCAAAATCAAGAGCTGGATGCTTAACCAACAGAGCCACCCAGATGCCCCTAACAGTTAAATCTTAGCACATATTACCTTCTAGTTCCAATTTTTCTATGCTAGAGTAGAACAGCATCCGTTCCTGTCTGTAACTGTTTTTCTCTACTTAAAGCTTGTCCTCAGGAAGATCATAAGCCTCATGCTGAGCCCCCAACATGAAAATGACTATTTAAATGCAATAATGCGAGAGGAGAAAGGCAGCTCTGTTGGCCATTAAAACCCTTAAATTTACAGTTGTCCTAGAGATTCTGTGTATACTAATTTTTGGTGAATTCAAAAAAATGTTTGTGGCATGCCAACCACATGACAGTCACTGGTTATTTTCGAAGATAGTTTTGAAGAAATGTGTGTGCCTCCTGACTACCAAAAGGAACTTATAATATAGTGGCAAAGGTGGACAATGAACAAAAAGGTAATTGCACAAATATTTAATGAGTAGGCTATATGAAAGAAACGTTCAAGTTACGGTGGAAGCTTTTATCAGGGCAATTTAACTTACCCTGACAGTAAGGAAGACTTGTTTGAAGAAGTAATATTTGAGCTCTTTCCTGAAGGGTAAAAGGAAGCTAGCTAGGAAAAGAGGGGGAGTGAAATTTTCTTGCCTGTCTGCTTTGGGAAGCATGGCATTCTTTTAATGGAGACCAGTCCTACTCCCAATTGAAGATAAGGTATACACTTCAAATATTCTTGAGAGAGATAACAACAGTGACTTGAAATGCAATTAAAGAATAGATATGTGATTGATATTTGATCTTTTAGGAAGAGTAAAAATAGATTTTGATGGCCAAGTTTGCAGTGAAAGACAGAACCTTAGGACAACATTTGAAATAAATATGGGATTCCTGGGTGGCTCAGTCAGTTGAGTGTCCAATTATTGATTTCAGCTCAGGTTATGATCCCAGGGTCCTGAGATTGAGCCCCACATCAGGCTTTGCATTGAGCGTGGAGCCTGCTTCAGATTCTCTCTCTCTCTCTCTCTCTCTCTCTCTCTCTCTCTCTCTCTCTCTCCCTCTGCCCCTCTTACCTGCTTGCACTCTCTCATTCTCTAAAAGAAAGAAAGAAAGAAAGAGAAAGAAAGAAAGAAAGAAAGAAAGAAAGAAATAAAGAAAGAAAGAAATTAAAAGGAACATAATAAAAGGGAAAGATGTAGAAATTCATTGAGTTTTCTTCAATAAACACTAACCTAGGCATTGTGTTGAGGATATTAACACATCATACGTGAGTTTTTAGCTCTCGAGTATCTTACAATCTATTAGGGAGGTTGTTCAATAAATAGAGCCCATTCATGTAATACGGTAAGTGCTAACGAAGAGGACTGAACAGGATAATGAGAGAACCAAGAAGGAGGCACGCAGAGCTGTGCCCCTGCTCTACTGCTCTAAAGTAGGTTCCTAGACCAGAGATCTTCTGAGCGCCACTCTGTTAGTCCCCAAACTTTATGAGGACAGAAACTCCTTTGCTCAGGAACTCAGGCTATGTATCCCTTCATCTGGGTATTGACTTGTTTCCTTTAAAATCCTTTGTAAAGAAACTGATAATCTAGTGAGTACATGGTTTTCCAGAATTCTGTGACACCCCTCCCCCACAGTAAGTTAATCAAAGCAGAGGAGGGAGTTGTGGGAACCGCCAAACTGTAGTCAGTAGGTCAGAAGCACAGATTAACAACTTGGGCTTGCAATTGGCATCTGGAGTAGAAGATAGTAAAAAAAACTGAGTCCCTGAGCTGTGGAATCTAATGCTTTCTCTGGGTAGATAGTGCCCGAATTAAGTTGAATGATAGGACAGCAAGCTGATGTCAGGGCATTGCTTAGTAGTACAAGGAGCTGCACCACTCTCCACCCCCACATTGAAAGTGGTGAAAGAACAATTAAGCACAACCAATCTATGCTACCTGGACTTAAAGAAGTAATTCTATTTGGGGGATAGAGATGAACAAATATTAACTACAGGGGAGAGTGTGATATTTATAATAGTGTTATTGTAGTACTTAGAAAGGCTCACGGCCTAAGGGATGGATTCATAAATGAAGTGATATTTAGGCTAGGATTTGAGACAAAATAAAAAAAAAACAAACAAACCATGAGTTAGACAAAGATTGCTGTGGGATCCGGGAAAAACGATGCTCTAAATTAAGGAAATAATATGTGCCAAGGCCAGCAGCGAAAGAGCATAAAATGTTAGAACAAGAGTCTGGTGGAAATGGAGTTGTAGAGTTCAAGAGGTAGGTATGAAGGAGAGGAGGGGATGAGAGCTAAATAGGATAAAATATCCTCAAGGCCTTGGAAGCCACATGAATAAACTGGAATCCATACTGCAGTAATGTGGAGTCACTCAAGTGTTTAAAGCTATCAGATGCTACAATCATATTTAAGTTTTACAATCATAACTCTGGCTACAGTGTGGTTGTTTGGTGGGAAGGACTGGCCAGGAGTCCAAGCGACATTTGCTGATGGCCTGGACTATGGGAAAGTGTTGCAATGGAGAGGAAAAATTGATTTATATGCCTTAAATGCTTTAGGTTTAATTTACCCTTACATGAATTTACATATTTGGGAAAAATACTTATGATGTTTCAGAAATAGTAAACGTTCTTAATAGCCTTATAAAGCAAACTGTTTAAGACTCCTTTTCTCAGTTGTAAATTGGAATAGTACTACAACTAATGTAAATACTACTTGTTTTGTTCTTAAGATATCATAGAAGAGCTCATATTTAAATATCTTCTCAAAAACGTTTTTAAAAAAAATTAAAAAGAAAAGAGGTGCCTGGGTGGCTTAGCCAGTTAAGCGTCTCTTGGTTTTTGCTCAGGTCTTGACCTCATGGTTCATAAGTTCGAGCCCTTCATTGGGCTCTGCACTAACACACAGAGCCTGCTTGGGATTCTCTCTCCCCTTCTCTCTCTGCTCCTCCCTGGCTTGTGCTCTCTCTTTCTCTCTCCTCTAAATAAATAAATAAATAAATAAATAAACAAACAAATTTTAAAAAAGACTTTTAAATATCTTCTCAGAGTAGAAGGATATGGATATACCAAGATTATGGGTAAGAGCTTTTCTGGTAAAAGACAAAGTATCAGCTCAAGTAATATGCAAGTGCTGAGTATGAAGGAGACACTACAATTCAGGGAATATAAATTCAATTAGTGGGACACAGATTAGAAAACTAATTGAAACCAGTTGTTAGATAATCTCGATATGAGTCAGAAAATTTCCACTTAATCTTGTAGACAGTAACTAATGGTTTTTGGTGTTTTTTTTTTGGTACAAAAGCACATAGGGTGCTGATTGCAGAAGAAATGGCTTTTCAGTTTTATAAGGTGAAAGACGGGTTCAGATTATTTTAGATATTAGAAGTAGAATAGTTCTGTCTGAAATATTGTGTGTTGACTCCATCTGAGGATTTCTGAAAAGAAGTAGAAAAAATTTCATAAGTGGTGGTGATGTCGATGTTTGTTGAAAATAATTGAAAAGTCATTGACGCCTCTTTTACTGTGAACAAAGGGAAGGCAGAGATATGAGAGAAGATTGAATCTCATGCTAAAGTTTTTGTAGGAAGCTGAGCTACTGTCTAATAGTGATAGATGATAGTGTTGATGGTCTGGATTAAATAGAAAGGGTGCGTGAACATTGAAAAAGGACAGGTTGTTGAGATGTGGTGACTTAATAATAGTGTGTAAAACCCTTAGGAAGCAAGGATTTTATGGCGTCTTCCTCAGTATTCCATGAGAAAAGGGAAGTAGGATAATCATGATCTTTAGAACTAAAGACATGAATTGTACTTTTCACCAGGAAATTTCTGAGTCCATGTCACAGATTTAGTACTTCAAATGGAAAATATTTGAAAAACCCTGGTCTGAGAGCTGTCAATGTGGTATGGAAACTCAGGTTAAAAAAAATACAATTGGTTAAGTTCTGGTATGTCTGAAAATGGGAACAAATTACAAGTAATTCCATTACCACCTACTTATTTCATTTTTTTTTTTTTTTAAATTTTTGGGACAGAGGGAGACAGAGCATGAACGGGGGAGGGGCAGAGAGAGAGGGAGACACAGAATCGGAAACAGGCTCCAGGCTCCCAGCCATCAGCCCAGAGCCTGACGCGGGGCTCGGACTCACGGACCGTGAGATCGTGACCTGGCTGAAGTCGGACGCTTAACCGACTGCGCCACCCAGGCGCCCCATCACCTACTTATTTCAAATGAAGAGAAAGGAAATAATACAAGTTATAACTATTAGAGCAAACCCTGGTAATTAATTTCAACTTGGTTCCTTTTTGAGTCTTCCACAGTATACACATTATATAGAATTTTCTTTATTGGGATTTAGGGTTGTTTCAATGACTGAATTACGTAAAACTAATTTCAGTTATGATAAATGTTATTTAAATTGAATTGAAGCATGAAATTCAACCAGTTTATTAATTTTATGCTTTTAGATGAATTGATACGTCTGTGCCCTTTATGAGTCAATCGTGCCATTACTATGTTCAATTTTTCCCACAATGAAATAATCTTTATTCATGGCCCTCTAAAGCAGTAATAGAGATAACACTGAATACGATTTAGCAGAAAATGTTTGCAACTTCAGATTAAAGATACTATTTTATACTCAAAATATACCATTCTAGTAATATTTTAGCTCATTTGTAATAAAAAGCAAAACCTAATTTTTAACAATATGATTTTAAAGTGAGGCTTAATTAAGGGAACTTCTATGATGTAAAAAATGAAATATAAAAAAGAAAAAACAACAACAACAAAAGAAAAACTGTATACCTACAAAGAAGAAAAAAATAGCATGAATTCAGCAGGCATGTGTGTTTGATTCTGAGTATTTCTGGCAAGATTTTGTTGAATCCATAATATTTAAGTTTTCCTGTAAAGTATGTTGTATGCTTTGTCTCTTTAAAGGAGTGTTCTTTTAAAAACAATTGCAGCAAAACCTATCAAGATATTGTGAGGTCGGCATGGCCAACTTTATCCCTCTCTTGGATATTAATAAAAGCACAAATATAGTATTGCTGTTTTTATTGCTTTCAGTAAGCGTGGAAAGAGCCAAAGGGGAGAAAAAATTTATAAGAGGCACCAAAGTTAAGACATAAACCTGTTCCAAATTTGTGACAACTTGGTAGTGAAATCTCTTACCTTGATCCCAGTAGAAATGCCCATGTAATCACTTACCAATCTGAATACCTACAGTTCATTCAGTAGTTGGGAGAGGAGGAAAGAGGGGGTTGTTTACTCAGGAGCCCTCTGGCAGTGTTTCTCAAATATTTTTTGCACAAAATTACCAGAAAAGCTTGTTAAATGTAACTTTTTGTTCCCATCCCCTATACATTGTGGTATGCTTGCACTGAAGTTGTCCAAGATATGCAATTTAACAAGTTCCCTAGTTGATTCTGATATGATACCAGACCAGAGTTAAGAGGCATAGCTAAAAACCATATAAATAACCAGTGCTTTAACTTTCCTGGAATCCAAACTTTTCTCCCTATAAACTGGGTCCACTGTCAGGCTTATCTTAATGTTTATAGGGTAATAATAATAGTGATAGCTAAAATGTATTAAAAGTGTCTTTGTTCCCAGCACGGTTCCGGGTATTTGATGTCTGTTGGCACTTTTAAATTTCTGATACAATTCTCAAATGCAGGTCGTATTATTATTGTACTCAGAAGATAAGTAAATGGAAGCTGAAAGATATTGAATAATTTGCTGGAAGCCACACCAGTAAGTGGCAGAGCAAGAATTCTAGTCCTGCTGGACTGGAACCTAAATTCTCTTATAATCATGACACTGTTCTGAGACAGCAAGTAATGGTTCTTGCTCCCATGTCAATTCTCTGCCTCTACATTTCGTAGATTCCCTTGCCCTTTATCTTCCTGTTACCTTCAGCCAAGGGAGATCCCCCGGGGAGACTGTAGGGCAAGACAAAGGCAAAGCCAAGCGTTCTTCTCCCACTTAGGCAGCATCTCTGAAATAACTGTGTCACTTCACGGTCCTGCCCTGATCTGGCACCCCTGACACGAATCAAGCCTCATACCCACTGGTATCCCTCCTGGCCTGCGATGATACCACCCAGTTCTTTTATTCTCCCTGTCCCAGGTCTCAGGGGCCTATAGTTTACTAATCACTCTGTTGCCTCAACATTCCCATTTGATCTCTCTGTTTTTCTACCTGTTCCCAGCTCCCTGTATTGGTTCTCTTAAACTATTTGGTGTGACCTTTGTTTTCCTGATAGGAAACAGGTTGACTGCAGAAGGCAATGTGGTGTAGTAAAAATAAAAATAAAGTGGATGAAATAAAACTTAAAGTAAAATACGCTGATCTAGATGACAGCAAGTCTCCCTGTATATTTTGTATTTCAGATAGGAAAGTTTATCCTCCTATAACACTATCCATGAGTCCACTAAAATATCTGCCATTAAAATAAGAATTAATGGATGCATAAATTAAGAATCATCAATAGCTTAGAAAAATAAGAAATGAGTCTGCCTCCCTTAGACTTCACCAAGCTCTTCTGCTCAGATGTCAGTTAATGACCGCTAATATGTTCTTGTTTATCTGTTTGGTTTTTTTGTTTGTTTAATGAATTTGCAGGGTTCTGGTAAAACATAGCAGACAAACTACAAGCATTTATAAATGCCTCTGTCCCTTTCAGAACTGCACTAACATTACGTAAAGGATATAAAAGGGTATTTCTATAACAGGAGAGATGTTATAAAAATGTATAATTTTTGAAGGTTGGAAAGTGATTGTTGGAAATCTGTTTTTATTTAACCAAATAAGACAGACAAAAATTAAATGACAACAGAGAGGGAATCTAAGAGGAAGTTCCCTAATTTGCCTCTGACAGCTCCAAGTCTGGTGGCACCAGCAGATGAGGGGCTGAAATATGATGGGAACTCTGTCTGGACCAGTTGGAACCCCCAATTTACCATCCTATAAAGACAATGGACCCTACTAGCACTAATTTGGGCAGGAAGCAATAGTTATAGTGATGGATAATTGCACTGGAATGGTCTGGAAAAAGATTTGACCAGACAGAGCCAGGTGTAAGTGAAAGTCTGGAAAGTGAATCGTGAAATTACCAACCATAGTTTTCTCTCCCTGTCCCACAAAATCAGCAGCAAGAACTGGACATCCTAGGTAGGAGACTAGAGGACTTTAGGCTACTGATGTTTGGAGAATCCTTTTGTGAAAATGCTGGTTTATAACTTTCATTGAAGCCGGCACAAATAGCAGGAGATAAGACCAGAGCGCATACTAGGATAAGGTTACGTAGAAACATTTTGCTACATATCTTCAATTTGACCCTCCAAATTCACTCACAACCCTGGTCCACCCTGCCTTGTAATCTAGGGGTCAAACCTGCAAGTACTATATCAGCAGGTTCCCTTGTAGCTCCTTTGACAAATGGGGGATGGGGACATGTTGGAGGCCAGAAGACAGAAGGAAAGGGAGGCAATCATATTTCTTTTCCTGACGCAATCTCGTTAATTGGTTTCGGATGTCAGCATCTCTTTACCAAGACTCAGCTTTTATAAAGTAGGCCTTTATAAATAGCTACCCATTCTGGCACCAATAAATAACTCCTTTTTTGCTTTGGCAGGCCTGGTATTGTTACCTATGTTTTTTGGTGGCACTGTGTGGAGACTACAATGCTTGAGCCAAATCCCCTTCAACAAACAATATGTTGCCCCCGCTGCTGGGGCACTGTAACTCAGCACATCCTAGCCGCTGAGTTACTCATTTAGTCAGCTGAGGTTACCCTGAGCCTGCACTACAATTAGACCTCCAATCTACGGTGCTTTCTTCCTCTTTTTTTCCCCCACAGGTGTTGATCTGAGTCCCGAGGGCATTTCTTAATAAAATCTTGCATGCTAACCTCAGCCTCAGAATCTGCTTCCCGGAAAATCCTACCTATAAAACCGAGAGAAGGCACCATCCATTGTTGATTTCCATAAACCTTAACCACTCCTGGAAAGAGTCAATGGTCAAGTCTGAAGGGGCCATCTGTTGTCACCAGGGAAGTGTCTGGTACAGCCTTATAAGACATTTTATTCTAAGTGAGATCTACAGCCACTGAAGAGTTTTTGGAGAGAAGGGTGATACAAAGATATTTAAATCACATTGGCCGCCTGCTATATGAGGAATATACAAGACGAGGGCAAAGGCTGAAGGAGTGAAATAGATTAGGAGACTATCGCAAATATCCAGATGTGAGATGATGGTACCTTGGCCAGGGCTGAAGTGGCAGTAAGAATAGTGCTGATTTGGAATACAATTTGCAAGAAGAGCAAATTATCTAAGAGGTAATATGAGAGAAAGAGACCAATCAAGTATAGTTCCAAATTTGGTGTGGGGGGGGGGGGAAGGTCAGGGAATTGGATTATTAAAGTTCAATTTACTGACATGAAGGTGGTTGCTAGAAGAGCATATAAAACATGGAAATAAGACACTCACTTTTGAACATGCTAAGTCTTAGACGCTTTTGGATACCAACTGGAAAATCACTAGACAGTTTTATACACAAGTCTGTAGGTCGGGGGAAATATCTAGGCTAGCTATATATACATTTGGAAGTTGTAGGCATATAGATAATACTTAAAGTCTTGTAAATCGATAAGAGTGTATATAGATGAAAAAGAAATGTGGCTTAAGGGCTGAACCTTAGGGGACTACAATGTAGTTAGGGAGATGAGAAAGGATCAGTTAAGAAGATGGAGAAACAGAAGCCAATAGTGTAGGAGGTGAACCAAGAAAGAGGTGTTAAAGTGGTTGAAGGAGAAGGAAGTGAGTGTGTCAAATTCTGCTTCTGGCTGAAGTCGTAAGAGATTGAGAATTAAACATTTGGTGCAGTGAAATGAAGATCATCGGAGGGTTGGCAAATACCATGTTGGTGTGTTGGTCGAGAAAAAATCCTGACTGGAGTGGATTAAAGAAGGAATGGAAGGAGAAAGTGGAAATTAAAAAAAAATAATACTAATAATACATAGGCAACTACTGTAACACATTTTTCCATAAAGAGTCAAAGAAATGTATCAATATACTATTTAGATAGAGAGAGAGAGAGAGAAACACCACAAGGGACAACTCACACGTTTTAAAGTGTTTGCATCTGAAGGTATTTATAAACAAGTCTTGCTTGGCTCTTTATAGGTAACATTTGAAATTGTAAAGATTCTCATGCATTACACTGACAAAAAAATCATTTTAAAGTATACCCATATATGTGTTTATAATCTTGATTTTCACAAATAAACTAGACTGCAAGCTTTATGAAATCAAGATTTTTTTCTATTATAGTCACCATGTTATCCCCAGTGCCTAGAATAATAAAGTGCCACACTGTAACTATTTTATAAATATTTCTTAGTATGAATGATATTGAACTAACTTTTCTGTACCTTTTTAAAAATTTGTTAATATTCTCATATATTTTTTCATATTAAAATGCCTAGAGATAACCCTACTTCACATGTCTCTTTCTATTTTCAAATATCTTTTTAAATTGGAATGTTATTAATTTGTATTATATTAACTACATTGCTTGGAACTTTATTATATAGTCTTTCACTTTAAAATAAATTTAGGAATGAGTAATAAACATTCTTTAGTAACAAAGAATTATGAGCCTGAGTGTTTATGTAAAGAATATTTAGTCCTTGATTAATCTACGAAAACAAAATCTGACAATATGTGCAATGCATTATTGCATTGCAATTGGAAAAAAAAAACTATTAAAGTTTCATACAAACAAGAGTCTTTTATAAGCCATTGCATACATATAAAACCTCAGAGTAATATATTGTCCTGCATGTGCGAATGGACCTAAGTGGCTAAATGCAACTGCAATGATTGTCACCAATAAAACTATTTCAAAATTTGGAGACAGTTGACTTTTGTTTGTTTTACTTAGAAGATGCTTGCAGAAAAAGGTATGCACATATCTTTTATTCAAGGGAACTTCATAAACAATAGCATTTGGCATTATTTTATTTTCCTTTGCTAGGACAACTAATAAATAAGTAACAGTCTAATAGTTTATGTAAATATTATATCTTGCAAGCTGATTATTTTGTATGACATATTGGCCTTTCTCTTTGTCCTCCCCCATGCTCTTTAACCTCACCCCCATCCGTGAGAAAAATGTGTTCCAGTGATCTGTAAAGTAAAATGCAGCAATCATATTAACAATAATATGTCATATTATTATCATCACTTAGTGATGAGCCCGATGACTCTTAAAATATTCACATGAAGAAAAAGCAGAATTGCAGCATGAAATTGCTATCTCTGTACGAATTCAAGCTCTCTTTCTCTAGGGATCTATATTCAGAATTTATTAACTACATTGAGAGATTACAGGAGGTAAAAGTAGGGTATAAATGATTAATGCAAAAAACTGAAAACAATTCTGTCATGTTTCTCTCCAATGCATCAGCCCCCTAAATATAGGATACAATTATTTTAAAATTATGTCCTTTCCGTTTATTTTCCATTATCCAAATTGTTATTCAAAATGTGAATAAAAAATCTTAAAACTATCTATTTACTACATATCTAAGTAACACCACAGATGAGTTCTGTGTATTTTTTTCCAGCCAAGAAATTCAAAGTAGTTGTGTTATAATTAGTAGGGGTTTTTTTTATGGTTCTAAGGGACAAATATTCAAAAATTGTTCAGTATTGCAGAGAGTTATAAGGTATAATGATGTTAAAAATATTTTGAAGGTATTTTGTTTGGGGACAAAACCTTAAGAAAACTCTACACCGTGAAAAGATAGTAAATCAGCGTAACGTATACATTCTTAAAAGCTAAGTATTTATTATATACATCATTATTTAGTATTCTATTAGAGAAGTATCAAAATAAATGGCACATAAAACTAAGTGTATTTTTCTAATATTATTTGATTGCATTATAATCAGGAAGTTCATTGTTATCGCTTCCTTTTACAAACAAAACACTTTGTTCTCCACATGACCACATAACACTTAAGTTCTTTTTTCAGAAAGCACTTATACAATATCTGAAGATCATAAATGAATTGTGGTCAAGCAATAAAAGATATGCTTTTAATGCACATATGAAAAAATTACCAACTTTTTTCTGAATTTCCCCTTATAAATGGAAACAAAATTGGCTCACTTAAAGGAATTTATCTGTTTTAAAACCTCTATGGTCTCAAAGCATGTGTTAAATCTAGTTTTGATTTAGTACTATAATTGGCATTGATTCAGATGTAGTCCAGGGCTCACAACTCTTCTATTAAGGTGGAATTGTCTATTGCTGTCCACTGATTTGTAAAATGACAATAATTATTGGAAGATGTCTGTGTCCTTGTGGTAGATTACTTCAAAAATGGCTGCAATCATTCCCCTCCTTTTATTACCCTTTGCAATTGAACTTTGCAGTTCTTCTCCAGTGGGGATTTCTATTATTCCATGTCTTTCATGAAGTGTAGGCTTGTAACTTGCTTTGGGCAATGGAATGCGGCACAAGCGGTGAGGTACCAGTTCTGAGCTTAGACCTCAAGAAGTGGCGCACAGATGTGTCCTCTTTCTTGGAATCCTATTGCAACCACGTGAACAAGCTTGAGGGAAACTGCTTGACGAAGACACGGGCTATGCCATCCTTATGACTCCAGCTGATTGCCAGCTAACGATTAACATGAGGGAGGCTGTTTTAGACCATTATTCTGCCAAATGGCCACAAGCGCCTTGAATGAGTCCAGCAGTAATTAGCTGAGGCTCATTTACAACTGAAGAACTGACTGACTAATGGACTCACGAGTACTCTAAGGGGTTGCCGTTTAAAACCATTATTGTGGGGTGCTGAATTAAACAGTGAGGAAAACTGATACAGCCCCATATGAAGTCCATGAAATAATTTTTTTCTTAGTACTTCTGCAGTCTAAACCAAATGGGCTGCTGTGAAATCTACACTGCGATGAATTTAGTATAGAGCTGAGAAAGCATACATAAATTGGAGAAATGTAAAAAGCCTTCACCTATTTGGAAGCTCCCGCCACATTTTGGTACCTTGAACTGTGAAACTGAAAACTGAAGGATGTGTGATAATTATAATACTGTCCAAGGAATATGGATAGATAGCGCTATGCATGCTCAGTAAATCATAGAAAACTAGACCCAAGAGTACTATAGGAAGTTTGAAGGAGTTAACTTGAAGACAAGTTCAAAATAAATAAAAAATAAACTGGTGTCTGAAAAGTGGCTCATTATCTTGAAAAGGGATACAAATAGAAAAGTAGACTTGCCATTTTATTATTTGTTTGTTTACATCATATGAAACTCAAGTAAAAATTTGGATCCGTTCCTTTAACATAATTTAGACTCTTCAAAGGTGATTTTCAAATATTTTCAAGCATGGGGTTCTTAAAAGTGAAAGAAAAGGCGTGCTCTCATTAGGCCCTCTCATTTTTACAAAAATTGTTTGCTTATTTTGAGAGAGAGAGAGAGAGAGAGAGAGAGAGAACGTGCACTTGAGAGTGGGGGAAGGGCAGAGAGAAGGGAGACAGAGAATCCCAGGCAGGCTCTGCACTGTCAGCACAAAGCCCGACACTGGGCTTGAACCCACAAATTGTGAGATCATAACCTGAGCCAAAATCAAGAGTCAGACACTTAAGGAACTAAGCCACTCAGGGGCCCCAGGTCCTCTCATTTAACTCAATAATCTATATTAAGTCAAATTCGTCATGCTGTAGAAGTTCTCCTGCTTTATTCTAATACTGCTCCTTGGAATTACTGATTGTATTCATACTCATACTCATAGGGAATCCTAGTATTAACATCTTTTAAATCTCCATCAGTTTTTATAATGTGTTTTCTGCAGAAGCCCATCTAGTTTCACATAGATGTCTCAGAATAGTGGAAGTTAGAATGAGTGTGGGGGGAAATTGTATGACGTTCAACCTATTTCCTTCTCCTTTCAATCAGGCACTTGTTTCTTTAATTTGTTTGATAATGAGGAAATCACATGACCTATCTTGGAAACATGCCAGGTCACTACAAAAATATATAAAATTACTTGAAAACTTTGCAAGGAATACGAGAATACCCCTGTCTGGGGTTTGCTACAGGTCCACATTACCATGATGACTGACTTGCAATTCCTAAAAAGAGTTCAAGGAGAGAAGATCTACTGGCATCTAGACCTTGTTGTGACCTTAGAGAATTACTGCTGAGAAACAAGTTTAAACTAGTGAGTTGAAAATACATACATATGTACATACATACATAAATGTGTACTTAGCAATTAAAAACTTTTTGTGAAATAAAAGATATGAAAGATCAAGAGGAAAGATTCACCGATGAAACAGAGGCAAATGCAATTAGTGAGAAATAGAGGCTACACCAAAATAAAAGCCCTTTTCATAGCAAAGGAAACATCAACAAAATGAAAAGGCAATCTACCAAATGGGAGAAAATATTCACAAATGAGGGGCACCTTGGATGACTGAGTAGGTTAAGCGTCTGACTCCTGATTTTGGCTCAGGTCATGATCTCACGGTGCATGAGTTCAAGCTCTATGTCCCTGCATTGGGCTCTGTGCTGACAGCCTGAAGCCTGCTGTGGATTCTGTGTCTCTGCACCTACCCAACTCGAGCTCTGTCTTTCTTGCAAAAGATTAAACATTAAAAAAATTTCAAGAGAAAGAAAACATCATGAATGAGAGAAGATATTTACAAATTCCAAAATATATAAAGAACTTATGTAATTCAACACACACATGCACACACACACACACACACACACACACACACAAAGACCCCAAATAATACAATTTAAAAATGGCAGAGGACCTGAACAGACATTTATCCAAAGAAGACATACAGATGGACATATGGCCAAGAGGCATATGAAGAGATGCTCAAAGTCACTAATCATCAGGGAACTGCAAATCAAAACTACAATGAGATATCACCTCACACCTGTCAGAATGGCTATTATCAAAAAGAAAAGAAAATAACAAGTGGTGGCAAGGATGTGGAGAAAAAGGAACCCTTGTGCACTGTTGGTGGGAATATAAACTGGTGCGACCACTGTGGAAAACAGTATGGAGGTTCCCCCAAAAATTAAAAATGTAATTACCATATGATCCAGAAATTCCACTACTGGGTATTTATCATCTAATCCCCTCCCCCCAAAAAAAACCCTGAAAACATTGGTTTAAAAAGATATATGCACCCCTGCTTTTATTGCAACATTATTTACAATAGCTAACATGTGGAAGCAGCCCAAGTGTTGATAATTAATGGATAAAAATGTTGTGTATATCCACAATGGAATACTACTCAGCCATAAAAAAATATATATTGCCATTTACAACAACATGGATGGGCCTAGAGGGTATTATGCTAAGTGAAATAAGTCAGGGAAAGACAAATACCATATTATTTCACTTACATGTGGAATCTAAAAAAACAAAACAGAAGAATAAACAAAATGCAGAAACAGACCTATAAATACAAAAAACAAACTGATGGTTATGAAAAGGGTGGGGGTGCAGGGATGAGCAAAATGGGTGAAGAAAAGTAGGAGGTACAGTCTTCCACTTATTGAATGAATAAGTCACAGGGATAAAAGGTACAGCATAGGGAAAAGAGAGGCATTTTCATAGTGTTGTATGGGGTGACTGGTGTATAGATGTATAGCATGATGTACAGAGTTGTTGAATCACTATGTAGTACACCTGAAACCAGTGTATCATTGTGTATCAATTATACTTCAGTTAAAAAAAAAAAAGATATATGAGAGCACCTCGGTGGCTTAGTCCGTTAAACTTCTGACTTGATTTCTGCTCATGATCTCGTGGTCTGTGAGTTCTAGACCCACGCGAGGCTCTGTGTGGACAGTTAAGAGCATGCTCGGGGTTCTCTCTGCCTCTCTCTCTCTCTTTCTCTCAAAATAAATCAACTTAAAAAAATAAAATTCAAATTGTTAAATAAATAAATAAATAAATAAATAAATAAAATTTAAAAAGAGATAGGGGCTCAAGAGTCATACATTTATTATTTTGATTATAAGTGGATGACAGTGTGTTTTGAATATAGTTACTAATGGAATTATACGGGCTTATTAGTGATTGTCATTGTGAAAGTGGATTAATCCATTGACACAGCAAAAAAAGAGTACAATTTTTTTAAAAAATTGTACCAACTTAACAAAACATACTTCTACTTCTATTGTTAAATTAACTATTTTATTTTTCAAACAGTCTAAAGTAAAGCAAGAGATAGACTGTTTAAAACATGGCACTATATGTAATTCTTAAGAAACACATTGTTATTTTGAGTATTTATGTTTAACTAATATCTCATCAAATGTTTTTGTTAATGAGTTTCATATCTATTATCTATTTTAGTCTTGTGGCACAACAGTTTGCATTCATGCATATGATGTAGTTTATGTATATTTCTCTTAAGTCCTAAGGATATTGTATTATAAGTTTTCTATGGCTCTTGATTCAGATTTCTGTCCCACAGATGAATATTGCAAGCACCAGGAACTGTAATCACAGAAGAAAACAAGCTCTGAATAGAAGGTAATTACCAAGTCACATAACTCTTGGGTCAAAGATAATTTCAAGATAGATAAGTATTCAATGAGAATATTTTGAAAAAATATCTAAAAATGTTTAACTGCACCTTGTTTACTAAAATCCATTCTACGAAATCAATGAACCTAGAAATGCGATAGACCGTTCATCTAAAAAAGACTTCCATTTTAATAATTGATAGCCCTAGAGGGCAGCCATTATTCAGAAAGTTACTCTACAGCACCTAGGGGTTTAACATGAACTGTGATTAATGTGACTCTGATCAAATACTGTGTAATACTGAGATTTTGATTTGAATTTTTAAATGAGCATGCTCTCTCACCATGCCTAAAATCAAACATCAACTGATTAAAATCGAAATACAAAATAAGGCAAAGGGTAAATTTTGTATCGGAAATTATATTTTATCAATTTTGTTTTAACTTATTTAATATAATTTTTTTCTCTGCATTGCAAAACAAACAAGAGAGACCTTTTTTAAAAACAAAAACACAGTATGACAATTCAGAAGAAACTCTTTTTTTAACGTTTATTTATTATTTTGAGAGACAGAGAGAGACAGAGTACAAGCCGGAAGTGGGGGGGCAGGGGGAGCAGAGAGAGAGGGAGACACAGAATATGAAGCAGGCTCCAGGCTCTGAACTGTCAGCACAGAGCCCAACGTGGGGCTCAAACCCTTAACCCACAAGTGGCTCAGCCACTAAACCAACCGAGCCATTCAGGAGCCCCAAACCTTTTTACTTTTTAAAAGAAATAATGACAAATCATAATTTTAAAATATTCTTAAAATTAAAATACATCATGTTCTATTTTAAGGAAAAATGCAAATTAAAACTATGAGGCTTAATTCTCTTTGTTGAAAATAAGGGAAGAGATTTCCCTCCACTCTCTCCTTTTTCTTTGAACATTTACTTTAGAAAACTTATAAATACCTTCTCCTCTGTTTGAAATATATATAAATCCTTTTGAAGATTAGATTAGCCTTTGTCACCTTTATGACCCAGAAATGTCTTTGTCAATGACTTTTGAATATCTCTGTGAAATACAAATTTCAAGAGGGATAGCCCCCTATCTCCCAGTTTCTGAGGAATGGTAGTAACCTAACTTCACTGGGCCCCTTTTCCAAGTTGCAAAACTACCTCCTATCATAAAGACAAGAGAAGTTTATTTTTCCTCCAGATACAGCCAATTAATTAACACACATAGTCACCTCAATTAGCAGGTGAAGTTAGGATGCACTGTGTGTAAAAACTCATTCTGCAAGTCCTCTTACTTAAGGACTAGTTATTGTTTATCTTGAAACCACACATATAATGAGTTGTATCTGCTTGGGTATATTAGGGGGTGAACTTCTATCCTGTCTTTGCAATTTCTTAGCAGGTTGCCTGTTACTGGCATCACATTTTGGTTTAATGCTTATTCAACAATGAAGGTATTCTCTGCCTCTGCTACCAATGTGGAAAAGATTTCTGGAATGGGAGAAATGATTTTGTGCTTGTTTTTTTTTTTGTTTGTTTGTTTTTGTTTTTTATTAGTTAATTTATTTTGAAAGAGAGAGATAGGCAAAGAGAGTGGGAGAGAGAGAATCCCAAGCAGGTTCCATGCTGTCAGCCAATGTGGGGCTTAATCTCATGAACTGTGAGATCATGACTTGAGCTGAAATCAAGAGTTGGACGCTTAACTGACTGAGGCACCCAGGCATCCCTGAGAAGATCTTGTTTTTATTATAATTTCCCAATACTATCTTACACTAAGTTCCACTCTTGAGCAACACTAGAGACTACTTGATGACTCAAGATAAGGAGGGAGTTAAAGCATGGAAGAGGAGATCCAGAAGAAGTGATAGGCTCATAGAAACTGTTTCGGATTCTTGGGAGAAAAATTCTCTGTAAAGGAAACACCAGAAAATGAAAACAGAGACGCCTAACACATAAAATATGTAAAAAATTAAATTATAATACAGATGTTAAAATCGTTTATGTTTAACATAGTATTACATTTTTATCATACACAGTCTTGTAGGAGAAAAAAATTCCAAAAAGTGCATTTAACAATGGCATTTGCTAAAACACTAGAATTTTGCAAGTTAAAAATCTATTGACTTTTCATTTCTTTTCTCTCTCCTGATTTATTTCAATTCCTACACCCTAAAAATAAACTTCAATTTATGAATATGTGCAAAGCATAAGCTTTTATCCTATGTTTAAATTCATTTCAAATATTTTATCATAGATTAGTGTAGATTACTCAAAATACAATACATGTATCTTAATGCTTATATTTGAATGTCAATTATAGATAGATGATTAAAGAGTATAACAGGTAAATATAAAGTGTAAGTAGGTTCATCCTATGAAAATAAATCTTGGTGCTTTCTAACTGTGTTTGCCTTCTCATATTAGGTCCTTCTACAGCTGGATGGTTAAGACATTTGCATTTTCTTCTTGAATTCACCATTTCTTTACCAATAAGTTTTTGTGATATTTCTAAATGATCCCTGCCAGGAAGAAGCTGGTCTTGTCCATAAATCGTATCGTGTGCATAATTTTCTTATAATTTTGAGAATTTCCAGATTTCTATTTTAAATGGTTCTGTCTTATCTTAATTGATGGCTTACCCTGTTCACTGCAGCACACGAAAAAGATATCCTCAAGCTATAGGCTTTTTACCACCCATGGCTCCTTGAGAGTACCGAAAGTTCACTAAGCTAACTACCTTCTAAGATGACACAATTATTTTAAGGGATTAAACCTTGTTGTTATTGTAATTAGATTTCAGATAAACTGAGTTAGCTACATATTTGTTTTGAGTTCTGCTTTGGGCTATTGCAAATGGAGGAGATATAAGGATTATTATCTCACATCGGTCAGAAAGATAAAAGGCCATATTAAGCAAATCAATAAAAAGTCATTTTTTACTGAAAACATTCGACTGTCATGATGGCCATTGTAACCCCAAACAAACCAGCTACAGATAACAGAAAGGATTGATGTACTGCGGGGACAAAATGTAGAGGGAAGAAAATAGATGAATTCTGTATTGTTATTTGATTATATCCAGGGAAGTTTCTTACTACTTCCCCAACTTCGTACTATCAATCAAGTGTATAAGATTTACATAGAATATTACAGTCCTAGCATTTGTCTTCACTTCAAGATCACATATGAGTTTTTCAAAAACTTTATTTTAACTTAGAAATCACCATAAAACCTCTTAAGTGATTTCTTTTATGAAATCAGATTTCATAAAATCTGAGTAATGTTACTCAGATACAACAGCCAAACTATTCAAACTTGAGCCGTAACTCTTGAACACCAATGGGAAATATTTTGAATGTACCGTGTCCTTTAGATTATATGGCTTAGTTAGTGTTAAAAGAGGAACTTATTCTGGTAACTTTTACACAAGAAAAATTATAATAACAAGGGACCACCTTATATTTTGGCAAAATAAATTAACGTCTAAGAATGTTGGAATGATCTACTCATTGGAGCAAGCACTTTCTAAAGCCCTGATCTTCTCCCCATTTTGTCATATACTTATCATAATGCAAGAGCTCCATCTGTGGAGGATAAATCAGGAATGGGAGAGAAGGTTTTGTCCAGACTCACAACTTCAAGACCAGTCTCCCTGGACTTGAATTCTAAAGAACTAATATCTAAATCTCAAACCAATGCAATTACACACATACACACACATACACACACACACCCCACATACATATACATATTTTTTAAAAAGAGAATGAATCAAATGATTTTATAGTGAGGATATATAAAATCATGGGATTCACTTCTGGCTTGTTTTAAATAGGAAGTTATTGAAGCTGAAACAGTTAAAAACAAGCCCATGTATCTTATGCATTCACCTCCAGAATCTCTATTTCATAGAGCAGCTCGTTTCTTGATTTCTCACATTTTGGAGACTCTATTATATTGAATACAAGAATATTGGTTGCTTTTGGTGAATTAAAATATATAGGATTAGAACTTAAGTGGTCAGTAAAAGTTTTAGAAGACTGAAATGGAGCTGAAGAACTAAAGCTTGCATTCATCCAAACAAAATAAAAATGATGAAATTACCTTACAAAGTAAATGGCTATTGATATATTGAAATAGTGAAAGCACTCTCATTTCTGCTTTCACTAAAATTTAGTTTGTGCGATGCAAGGAAGGTCATTGGTCAAGCTACAGAAAACTGTATGTTAAACTATTAGAGAAACATACTACAATAAAAAAAAAAAAGATTTTCATTTGGGCAGTAACGTCCTATGGAAGCTCTTATTTTGGAATTGACTACACATGTGGTAACTTAAAAAAAATGTATCTTCAATGTATTTTAAGATTTGCTTTCTTATTTAGTAAGTACATTATATCAAGGTGTCCCCCCAAATAAACTCCTTGAGTAGTCAATACTATGTTAATACTTTCAATTGAAACACCTAAGAAAAGGGGAGGAGAGCAAAAGTCAACAAGAGAAAACTATGAATAACATTATATTTGGGCTAAAATGAGATGTGACTATGAAGAAAAAGGCTCACTTTTTCCCCTATAGATCATTATCCGCTTCTGAAAACTATATGAAAAGGGAAATCCTATCCTTCAAAATAAATAATTAATAACCTTTCCAGTTCTCTAAAATAATCAGTTATGCTTATCTCTGTCATTTCTTCACTGTGCTAACATTAAACATGTTATTTTATATGTTAGAATCTTATTTGCTTGGCAACAAAGTAAATATTATTGGACTAAATATTGACGTTTCATAATAACGATTGATGGTAATGTTTTAAGAAAGAAAGAGGGGGAGAGGAGAGCGGGAGCAAGAGAGGAAGGGAGGAAGGAAGGAAGGAAGGAATCATGTTACCTTAAGGTGTAAAAAAAAAAAAAAAAGAATGCCTAGAAAAAATATATTTTTAATAATTAACTTCTGAAAATAATACCAGTACATTCAGTTATTTCTAAAATGCAAATTTACAGTATTGGCCATTTGTTTATATTAAGATCAATGAATAAAGATTCATTTTTTTTTTACAATCTAGGTTTATTAGTTGATATTACAACAACAAGAAGAAATTTTGTCTCCTTAGAGCAATAAATTCTTCCTCAAATACATAAAATGAGAACAGTTTTTAAATCGAAATGTTTCCCAGGCTGTATGTAATATCTCAAAGCTCTCTGCTTGATTCATTTTTTTTTCATAAATAGACGTGTCAGTGTAGAAGTAAGTATAACAAAAAATGTCAGTGCAGACATTGATATATTTTGTACAAATGGAGTTTCACTAACTGCCTTTTCTGGCCCAAAGTATCAGTGGTTAACTTTAAAAGGTCTTGCCTTTAACGTAATTGCATCCTATCTTTAGGCTTTATGTTATACTTTTGCTATCATGTGTTGTAGGAAGAGCCTGAAATTAGTTTTGTTCTTTGGCCCTTACTGATTCATAGCTTTCCGTTTTCTGTGATCTATTTGTATTCAGAGCAGAATTGACTACCTTTCATCCTGCTATGAATGGGCACTTTCTATCACATTGCCTCTGTATTTAAAGAATTCCACCAGATCTCAATAAAGCAGAGAATTGATTTTTAAGATCTTGATGTTAACTCTCCAGCTTTACACAACATCAATCTACCAGTTCTTTTTCAACTTATTTTCCCCACGTTTTCTTCCTTGCCAGAACAACGTCATGACTCACCCTCTGAAAAGCTTGTGTGTACATTATGCTCTATTTCAGGGGCATTATTAAGACCTCAGGCCACAAGCATTCATAGCATTACTTCTCCTACTTTAACTGTTTTTTTTAAATGATAATCTATATTCTATTTACCCACTTCGGACATATTCTTATCCCCTTTGGACACAGCAAAGGTCAATGAGGTAGGCTGCCATAACCACCAGTTTACAGAGGTCACTTTACCAGCAGAACGAGCTCAATTTTATCCCAATTCTCAGATCCTTCCAACGAAACAATGGCCATCACATAGAAGAATTGAAGTGACAGGGATGATAGTTTATTTCTAATGCTGACCACTTTTATAGGACATGGGACATGGCACAAGTGTGCAGGAATTAAAACTCAGTATTTTAAATTATATTTGTAATTCTGAGAAAACTGCTTCCTACTGCAGAAATGATTTTATTCTTTGTTATTCCACTCTTTATTTCAACCATCCCCAAGTTCTTCCCTGGGATCTCTTTGCGGGTAAAGTTAGCTATAAATCCTATTTAATGTGTATTTTTTTATATCGCTTTTCCAGCTATTATTTAATTATAAGATGAAATTTATAATCAGCAATCAGGAATAGAAGATATACAGGTTTGTCTTTGCTTCTTTGTCCCACCCCCAAAGTGTTCCTAGTTTATCTTGTTTTTATAACAAAAAAGTAAATATCACTCAGCCCCTCTTCCTTTCTTGATGACCAGGGAAATTTCAGAATGGCACATGATAGTATTTATTTTTCTAAGTATGTGTACTTGTTTTTCTTTCAAAAAAAAATTAACTGTATTATTCCACATTAATTTTGCTACCTAGCACTTGAGACACACAAATAATTGGCAAACCAGACTAATACAGACCAAACATCTTGCCTAGTATCAAGCTTTACTAATAAGTTACTATGTACAGTTAATCAATAGGTTTAGATGAAGTAGAGGGAAGTCTGGAAATCAGGAGTAGCTCCCCAGATCCTATTTTCTCACTATGGAAATGTGTCTTCTATCCCAGAGTAAGGGATGAGGTCTCCAAGTGAGGTGATAGCAGGCGGAGTGTATGAATTTTCACACCTCTCCAGTTTGTATCCCACAGAGTTACACAGTTGCATGAGCTTCTCCAGGGAGCCTTGTCTTATGAATACATCCATACTGGATTCTCCTTCTTATAGGCAATTCTTAGCTAGACACATCCTGTTAATGGCATTTCGGAGATAAAATCTTCCACCTTAGACAGATATCATTTGTCTTTTAACCTAGACTTCGGGTGATAGAGATTTAGTCATCTGCCATATTTTCTTTCTTCCCAAGGTGCCCCACGTAAAGAAAATGAAGGCCCATCAAGCCAATTACTGTATGTACCTCCTTCACCAGAATTACACTTTTGCTTCAAACACACTAGATTTCCCAGGGCAATTTGGGTGACCCTGTGATGTACAAAGGAAACATCTAGCTTGAGTTTGTCAATTGTCCAGCCATGTGGTGGTCTGGCCTCTGCCTCCCTCTCTGGTTGTATTCCCGGATACATTTCTCCTCACTCTGCCTCCTCCTTCTTACCAAACCACCTTGCTTGGGCCTACCTGTGGTTCTTCCACAGCAACAATGTTATATGTCTCCATGGTTTTGTCCTCGCTTGCTTCTCTGCTATGAACACCTTCAGCCAGTTTTTCTTTTTTTTTTTTTTTTAATTTTTTTTTTCAACATTTTTTATTTATTTTTGGGACAGAGAGAGACAGAGCATGAACGGGGGAGGGGCAGAGAGAGAGGGAGACACAGAAGCGGAAACAGGCTCCAGGCTCCGAGCCATCAGCCCAGAGCCCGACGCGGGGCTCGAACTCACGGACCGCGAGATCGTGACCTGGCTGAAGTCGGACGCTTAACCGACTGCGCCACCCAGGCGCCCACAGCCAGTTTTTCTTGATGCACTGATTCCAGTTTCTCCTTCAAGCTTGACCACAGGCATCCCTTGCTCCAGAAAGTCTTCTATCCAACCCCAGTATGACAAGTGATGACCCTTTCCATGCCCCCTCCACCCTACGCCTATCTTTATTTATACATTCGCCACACTATACAAACGTTTTCTCGTGACATGCTTTCTTCTCTTACCTGTTGCTGCATTTCTAAGATCTCACCCATGCTGTCACAACAAACATCACAATTTCATACATAAGCAATGGCAAGTTCAAAATTCCTAAATGAACACCTGCTTAATGAATGAAGCTGCTCTCTAACACAATCCCGTTTTTTCTCATTAAGAGCAAAACAAGACAAAAAACTGTGCAAAGTACTGGAGATGCCAAGTAAGATAACCAGAACTATGCTTTCACCTGACAGGATAATGTAGCGTTCTTAGGAAGAGCTCTACTAGTCACCTATATCAGAGTGCACGGGTGGGCAGGAAGCTAATTAAAATGCAGATTTCTAGGCCAACCCAAGGCCCAACATTTAGAATCTCTGAGGATAGACCCTAAGAATCTATACTTTTCTAAGAATTTCCCAGACCAGTTATCAATACAGAGAAGTTTGAGAATGTCCGGTCTACTAGAGATTATATTCCAAGTATGATTCAGTGAACTAGAGACAAATCTTAGGTTAAATTTTACGGTGTCAAAGGAACTAGGCCATAATAGATGTGATTCATCATTTTAGCAATTACAGGATTTCACCAGAGTCACAATAAAAATAATCTGTGATATAAAAGGAAACACACACATGCACACACTTTCCTGCATGCAGCACAAATGTTCAAAATTTGTCATATTTCTCCATGCTTGGTAAACCCTGACTACATATAAAACAAAAAGTTTCTCAGTAGTACTGAACTTTTTCTTTTCTTTTTGTTCTATATTTATTAACAATATCACTCATTATAATCATTACAATATACACTAACTTGCATTGCTATTAATTATTACACATATTTTCTTCCAAAGATTGGCTATTCCTTGGAATCAGAGATTAAACATCTTTTATAATTCCCATTGACCATAACAAAGTGAGTAAAACAGAGAACATCATAGCCAGCACAAAAATAATTCAAGAGTAAAGTTATTTCTACTTAAATAGCAAAATACAAGACACAGTTGATGAAACGTCCAGTTAGGCTTTGTTCATTTAATTAGCTTAGAATAGTGTGTTTAGAAATAAACCAATTTTTATGGGCACTCTTTCTATGTTCTTATCATATTTTCTTATACCATTATTTGAAAATTGGAAAAGTACATTTACAGTGGCTTGAGGACATTGTAGTTATATTTAGACAGAACTGAACATGAACTCTAGGATTATAGGAAAGATGGACCCTAGCTATCAGAAAGAGTATAAGAGAGTGTTAATTTGAGTTTTTCCCTGAGGTGCAGTTTTATTTTTCAATAGGACAGAAGAAATATGTATCACCCAACTCAGAACTGCTTGTTTTTCAAAAAGCCTTTAAAATTTTTATTCTTCAAATAGTTTTTATGGCAACTACAATATCGTAATCACAGGATTACACTGCAAGCTTTTCTCAAGTTTCTTCAAAGAGCCCAGCTTTAACTGACCTTTCAGTCGGATGTATAAAAAACCCTTGGTACTTCAAGGTCTTTGCTCAGTCTGATATAATAATGAGTGTTTGGTTTTTTCTAGCTGATGCTAAAATTCAGAAAAGTTAATCTACACATCACTAAATGAGAACAATATGTATATTAATAAAATAATATATATTAACATGATGCATATGAAATATTTTAACATGTCTTTGCAATGGCAAAGTCATGCAGACTTTAAAAAAAACTAATATTTATACAAATATGTTATGTTCTTCCGTTTATATTCACTATATATGTTAAATACTAAGTTTCAGGCTCTACATAAGGCAAGTCACTGGTATAAATATGAATACGGCATATTTTATAATATTCAAGGGAGCTCAGAGCTTATTAAGTAAATTAGAACATGTAATCAAATAGCATTCTAGAAGCTAGAAGGGGTTAACACCAGAATAGAAAGTTATAAAAATTATGATATATGAATTTTGTTAAGATATTTAATTTCTTTAGGCCTTAATTTTCTCATTTGGAAAATAGAAATAATAATGCCAAATGGAAGAATTATTTATAAGATTACAAACAATGTAACACAGTGCTGTTTGCATTCTATTAATAGGTTCTCAAGAGGCAGGAACTATCAGTCCTATTACTAATATGCTAAATCTTTATCAAAGCGGAGGAATTTTACCTGGATTAAAAGAAAAGAAAAGAAAAGAAAAGAAAAGAAAAGAAAAGAAAAGAAAAGAAAAGAAAAGAGAAAAGAAGAGAAAAGAGAAAAGAAAAGAGAAAAGAAAAGAAAAGAGAAAAGAAAAAAATAAACAAAAACAGATGTTCCCAGTGGGAGTTGAGAGGCAGAGAAAGTAACACAGGTAATCATAGGGACAATATAGAGGAAAAGACTTAAAATATTTTTCCATTTCAACAGAAGGCTGAGGATAAATCCTCTTTTTACAAAGCTTATTTTTATTTATTTTGAGAGAGACAGAGACAGCATGAATGGGGGAGGGGCAGAGAGTGAGGGAGACAAAGAATCCCAAGCAGGATCCATGCCAGCACAGAGCCCCGTATGGAGTTTGAACTCACAAAATCCTGAGATCATGACCTGAACCAAAACCAAGAATTGAATGCTTAACCAACTGTCAGCCAGGTGCTCCAAGGACAAATTCTTAGTAGGCAATAACTCTACTGTGATTTAATAAATGAACATTAAGTTTTTTGGTACAGTTCACAAATATTTTATTTATTATTATTTTTTTAATATGAAATTTATTGTCAAATTGGTTTCCATACAACACCCAGTGCTCACCCCAAAAGGTGCCTTCCTCAATGCCCATCACCCTCCCCTCCCTCCCACCCCACACCAATCCTCAGCTCATTCTCAGTTTTTAAGAGTCTCTTATGGTTTGGCTCCCTCCCTCTCTAACCTCTTTTTTTTCTTCCCCTCCCCCATAGACTTCTGTTAAGTTTCTCAGGATCCACATAAGAGTGAAAACGTATGGTATCTGTCTTTCTCTGTATGACTTATTTCACTTAACACTCTCCAGTTCACAAATATTTAGAAAGGTAGGCACCTGGACCGCTTCATTTTTCTTGCGTACATTGTTTTTTCCTTCAGAAGACAATGTGGGATAGGCTAGATGACTTCATATGATTTGGTCAGAAATGCAGGAACTATATAAGTAAACAATAAAACCATTAAAATCCTTAGTAACAACCCACACATGGAAACCATTGTCCATGACTGATGACGTGAACTGATGATATAATGTGTGGTTTAAAAAAATGTGATTGTCACTGGGACCTGACCACGTCTTTATGAGTGGTATCTGTGTTGGTTCTGAGGGTAGCTGTGAGCATCAGAATAGAACACTCCTGTTCTGGGAAAGAAGGAAGTGGCATACACTTGGTTTGCTCCAATCTGTGCATGCAGATCAAATAAATTTTTTTCACTCGCACGGGGAATACTGAGACACTTTGGACAGCTCTTATACTAAAACTCCTCCTCTAAAAAAAAGAAAAGCATAGTTCTTTGATGAATGTTTATCATCATAAAATAATAATATTTGTTACCAATTTGCTTAAATGAAACGAAGCAAAAAGTATACAAGAATGAATTTTGGTAAAATTCTACTGTTTAAAGATTCTGCCAAGCTTATATTGACTTTACTATTTACCGTGTCCAGAGAAACGGGAGGTATTTCTCTTGCTGACTTTTTTTTTTCCTCTTGCTGACTTTTTGGGGTAGAACTAAGTTCCCTATTTATTTTATATTTTATGACAACTGCTGATGTTACCATAAAGAATCCAAAAAATAATATTCTACATTACTATTTAACACAATCTTAAGGAATAAGTTTTCAAACACAGAACTCAAACATATTTCTGGCTTTCAAGGTACAGATTTTTTCCCTAGGAATTAACTTTCGTTACTGGATTTTTTCTATTTTGTTTTATTGTAAGGCAACATTAATACTTTTTACTAAATTTACTAAGAACTAAATTGCCAGTTCTTCTAGGCAATTTAGAAATCTCTCCATCCCTCTTAATCAGGTAAAATGTGCAATGTTGCTGAAGAATGCCAAGTTTTATTCTATGAGGTTTTGGTTTAAAATACGGTCTGATTTCACACTAAGACAATATGCAACCAAAGAGATGTAAATTTTCACTAGCACTGAAAATGAGGTGTGTTGATCGAAGATATACAGGCTCCAGAAAAAAAAAAATTATTAACTACAGCAGGGAAGGGGTTTTGAGGACTATTAGTGGAAGCTGAGAACAATAGGAGTGACTATAACCCTTTATCACTGTATCTACAGATTTACTTTAGGGGCACAAGTTCTTAATTGATTAAAGAGAAAGAAACCATCTCTTACTAAAGAAGCATTACTATGTGAGGCATATTCCTACTATCAGCATTCCCATTTGGACTTCTCTTTCCATATCTATTTTAAGATTGCATTTCATAATAATGTTATACAAATATTATTATACAATATGATTGGTGTTACATTTTGAGATAGTACAGAGGAGAGAAAATTAAGAAGGGCCACGGGAACAATAAACTATTGATATGGTTTTGTTTTACGGATTTATGCAGATGACAGAGAATGTCTAGTTCTCCCAAAATAATCTTCCATACAGCCTGAGCTAAGCATGTGATGAAAGAACTCGTTTGAGTACAATGGAGCCAGTTTGAATAAATAATTGTCAAACAAGAGGACCTAGCTACAGACTGCGAATGACACAGATGTAAGAAACAAAAATCTAACATTTACCTTGTGTAGAGTGAGAGGTGCCAGGATGATTCCAGCATGCAAGCTGAGTAAAAGGTAGGGGCGTCTGGGTGGCTGCAGTAATTTAAACGTCCAACTCTTGACTTGGGCTCAGGTTATCATCTCATGGTTTGTGGGATAGAGCCCTGTGTGGGGATTCTCTCAGCCTTCTTGGGATTCTCTCTGGCCCTCCCCTGCTTGCTTGCACTCTTTCTCTCTCTCTCTCTCAAAACAAATAAGCTTAAGAAAAAAAGACTGAGTAAAATGCAAAAAAATAATAATAATTAATTTTTAATTAAGAAACTAACATGGAAATACGAAAAATTCAAAAGCATAAATTAACTGTTACTTTTGAAAAGCAGAAGAAAGTCCTATCTTCAAATAACTTTTAAGAACTTATTCTGAATACTTTTAAATAACTTTCTTAGGTTAATAACTGATAAAAGCAATACCTTTAAATTTTTAAGAGAAAAAAATTGAAAATAATGAACTCACACATCCGAGATAATCAAAGACCAGCACAGAAACGTGGAAAAAATCATAATAAAATTGTTTAAGACCAATGATAAGGGATAAGTCAGATGAGTAGCCAAGAAAAAAGACATATTGTCTATAGATAAAGATGACAGCAGATTGCTCATCAGAAACAATTCAAGTGGGAAGATAATTAAGCAAATTCCTTAAAGTACTGAAAGAAACAAAAGAGATATCTTTCAAATACAAAGGGAAATTTAAGATATTTTTAGACATGCAAAAGAGAGAACAATTCATATGCATTCAGACATAGAAAAGCTGAAACAATTTTATACCAGATAGAAAAATGGATCCCCACAAAAGACTGAAGAGTAGTAGAAATGGTAACTGCCTGAGTACATATATGGTTGTTTTTCTTATTACTTAAATCTTTTTAAAAGATAATTGGTTTTTGAAACAACAATAATAATGTAATATGACATTTATAACATGTGTACAAGTAAAATATCCAAACGCTAACAGAACACAGGTCAGAAGGGAAAAGTAGAAATATCCCAGTATTTAAAATAAAATCTCCTTTTGTTCTTAACCAGTAACTTCTCTAAAAACTCACGCCAATGGATTTCAAACCGACTGATGTGATAGAATTTGTCATGTATCAGTTTTATATGATAATTACAATAATGTTGCAAGTTCCCCAAATTTAAAAAAGTCGTTCAGAGGCTCCTGGGTGGCTCAGTTGGTTAACTGTCAGACTTCAGCTCAGATCATGATCTCACAGTTCATGAGTTCAAGCCCTGCGTTGGGCTCTGTGATGACAGCTGAGAGCCTAGATAGAGTCTGCTTCAGAGTCTGTGTCTTCCTCCCCTCCCCCAAAATAAATAAATATTTATTTTTTTTACATTTATTTATTTTTGAGAGACAGAGAGAGACAGAGCACAAGTGGGGGAGGGGCACAGAGAGAGAGGGAGACACAGAATTGGAAGCAGGCTCCAGGCTCTGAGCTGTCAGCACAGAGCCAGATGCGGGGCTCCAACCCACAAACCGTGAGATCACGACCTGAGCTGAAGTCCGACGCCCAACTGATTGAGCCACACAGGCGCCCCTATATTAAAAAAAAAAAAAAAGGCTGTTCAGATATTGGTGCCCAAAGAGAAGCTCTAATGTATATTATAGCATTAGAAACAAACCATGTAGCAATTCTGGTTTTATTTTTGTTTAGTTCATTTGTTTCTGTTTTGTAATCATTTAGAATTTCTGAATTCTGGCCTGTATCACAGTATGGTTTATTTTTAACAGTGTCTTTACTTTTTTCCCAATTACATACCCTGCATATTAAAATGTATAAACATTCTCCACCTTTACTAAGAACAGAGATTGAAAAGAAACACATGGACCCCTGGTCTTTTGATTTTTCCACCTTCGATAGAGGAATGAGTTAAAACTTCCTCTTAAATTTATAAGCGAGTAATACAAACTCTGTCACAAATGGTAGCTGACATTCCCACATTTGGGAAACGTTCAAAGAACTGCGACAGAGAACACACACTCGGTCTAAAGAGAGCTGTTTCAGCAAATTATTTTCACATTAGATTGCTAGCCTGGCATTTTCACATATTTTTTTCTTCCTAAAGCAGCTGAAAATATGGATTTTTAAAATGTTAATTCTTGGGGTGCCTGGGTAGCTCAGTCAGTTCAGTGTCTGACTTCACCTTAGGTCATGATCTCAGAGCTTGTGAGTTCTAGCATATCAGGCTCTGTGCCGACAGCAGGGAGCCTGAAGACTGCTGCAGATTCTGTGTGTGTGTGTGTGTGTGTGTGTGTGTCTGCCTCTCCCCTATTCACGCTCTTTCTCTCTCTCTTTATCAAAAACAAAAAGAATAAAATAAACATTAAAAAATAAAATAAAATATGAATTTTATAGGTTGATAATTAATGTTAAAATTAATATGTCATGGGCCAAGATACCATAGGCCAAACATATATGTGTACATGTATACTACAGTGTATATATAATGTGTCTGATGTGTACAAACAATAAAACACACAAAAAGCATGCACATATATGCACACTTATACATGCATGCAGAAACACACACATAGACACAAGAATTCACAAAACTGTGGGATATATTGGGACCATAAGTCTCTAGTTGTTTTTGTTTTTGTTTTTGCTTTTGTTTTTGCTTTTGTTTTAAGGTGCTTTTGTCTAAGTTCAGCTTTAGGTTTTTATGCTTTGGAATATAACTATTTGGAGAAATACACATTTGGAAAAAAAAAAGTGTGGCAGATACTATCACTACACAAGAGTGTCTATTTAATAAAACTAATGTAGCACAGGAATTTTTTTCAGATCTCCATATTCTTTAGTTTTCATGGCTGTAAACCTTGATTTGACCTGGCCCTTCAGTGTTACTGGTTTTGTTTTGTTTTGTTCTTTAACCTACTTTTTTTTTGAAAAGACCTTTGAAATTCATTTCTCTTTGTTGCCTGTTAACAGGACTTGTACCACAGACTTGCAATGAAGCTTTCTGCCTCACTGAACCACTTTCACAGAATCTGTATTAAAAGGAATGGGTTCTTTCTTCCCTTCTTCCTTTCCCTAACCTCTTCCACGTGAGGACAAAGAATGCCTTTGAAGGAAGCCTACAGATCTCAACATATCAGGAAAGAGGATTGATTGTGCTTTTCTTTATTTCCACAAGCCCCATAAAGCATGAATTTGTTGCTACCAATATCATTATTTTGGGTCAGTTGTGTACCACTTTGACACAGATTGGACAGAGCATGGCTCCAAATATAGAAACCACCTAGATTCCTGTGCTTTAAAGAAAGGTGAGATCTTAAATTTTAAATCCACAGTAATACACTTTCATTGCTTTTTTCTTCTCTTAATTTTAAATTGTTTTTGGGTAGCAAATATATATATAGCAAGCTCAACAAAATATCAATAAATGCTGTGGTTTGACATAATGTGCATCATATTTACAGATGTGGATGTCCATGTGGAAGGACATGATACAAATATATACAATTATATCATGTGTAACTGCAGTAAACAAGTGTCAGGTAAAACCTAACAAAAAACTAAATGAGCAAGAGAATAAAAGCTAGCAATGGTTTAGCGTTTATCATGAAGTAGTGGACTTCTAGAAGATCCTGCAAAGATTATTTCTTACTTTTTTATCTTTTATTAAAGTAAATATGTAAATCGCCAAACCAGACACTGGGGTACTCTTGCATTAAAGATACATAGAGAGAAATTGATCTATTTACCTAACTATATCTCGTTATAGAAATAGAAATAAATCTTTAGCACTCATTATCAGTCTGAGCTTAACTTATGTATGGAAGGAAAACTTCTGAAGGCAGATGAAATTTGAAAAAAAATCACTTGAGAAGTTTAGTGGCAAGTTAGAAACAGGTTTATACACATTCAGTGAAAAGGGAAGAAATGGATACTTTTGCAGAAGAAAAAATTGAGGATGCAAAGAGTGTATCATGCCTTGATTTTTAAAACCATCAATAGAAAATTAAATCCTAAAACTGGAAGCTTACCAAGTTAAGGACAATGGTGTTGTATGTACTTTGAGACTGACGAATAGATTGAGGTATAAGAGGAAAGAGAGAGCTGAATAAATATGAGACTAAAATTCTGTTTCAGATTTGCTCAGAAAAGCATTATTAGTTTGCTAAATCTGTCATAAAAATACCACACCGGGTAGCTTGACCAAGAGAAATTTATTTTCTCACAGTTCTGGAAGCTGGAAGTCCAAGATCAAAGTGCCAGCATGGTTGGATTCCTGTGAGGCCTCTCACTTTAGCTTTTGGAAGTCTGTCTTTTTGCAGTCTCTTCACAGGGTCATCCCTCTGGCTTGCACATCCCCGGTGTCAATCTCTCTCATAAGTATACCAGTCATATTGCATTAGGGCCCCACTCCAAGGACCTCAGTTTAACTTAATCACCTGTTTAAAGAACCTTATCTACAAATAGGGGTCCATTCTGAGGTACTGGGGATTGGGATTTCAACAGATGAATTTGGGAAACGCAATTCAGCCCATAGTAAGGTATTTGCAGTCACTGAAATGGCATATTCAGGAGATGAGCCACACAAGGAAGAAAGCAGTGGCTGTCTGACAAAAACACTCCACAAAAATTTTAGCAGTCTTGCAATGCTGACGAGACTGAGGTTGGAATTCAGGTCCCACCAAGATGAAGTTTCTTTAGTTAAAAGTAAAAAGGAAAAGAAAAGAGAGAGAGAGAGAGAGACTTTAAGTTGAAATCACAGAGTGGCTAAAACTGAGAATTATTCTTTAGGAAGAAAAACAGCTGAAAATAACCAGCACTAACACAGCTTGACAAACACCCTTACTTGGAGCAAGGTGATCTAAAATTCCTCTGCTTTCCAGAAAAACATTAAATCCTTCGGAGAGGAAGATAGCATAAGGTAGAACCTTGTCAACTTTTTTTAAAGTATCTGGCATTCAATAGATCATAGACATTCCAAGGAAGAGGAACAGATAAACCAAAACAAACCAATCAAAAGCAACAAAACAATTAAAAAGACTCACAAGCCCACATACTGCTCCTACCAAAAGAGATTGAGAAATTCCAGCTTCAGCACCAAAATAAAAACAGTTTCGAAGTCATCACTGCCATATTTACATGAGGCAAAGCTGAAGCAAAACTGAAAGTAATAATTTTTTGACCTATTAGAAAACTGAGGGGGCAGAGCAAACTACCCCTCCCAAATCTGGAACCACAGGTGAATCCAGAGTCACCGTTTAGATCTGTTGGTCTGGAGCAGAAGCCACTGGAGTCAAAACCACTGGCAGGAATACTTAGGGGGTAATTTTGACTAATTGCTGAAGACTAGTATAGGTTAGTTTAAGGATGAGAAATTCCCCGGGCGCCTGGGTTGCTCAGTTGGTTGAGTGTCTGACTTGGGCTCAGGTCACAATCTCACAGTTTGTGCACTTGAGCCCCGCGTCGGGCTCTGTGCCCAGTGCCTGGATCCTACTTCATATTCTGTGTCTCCCTCTCTCTCTGCCCCTCCCCCACTCATGCTCTGTCTCTCTCTAAAATAAACATTTAAAAAATTAAAAAAAAAAAAAAAAAGAATGAGAAATTCCTCTGGGGACACTCATACTTTAAGAAGTTTTGCCTCAAGGAAACACACCAAGATCTCAATGTCAAGATCCAGGAAACATTCCTTCATGTCCTTCCTTCAGGAGGACAAGAATAGTCCTCATAGAATGCACATGGAGAATCCTCTATAATAAAGGCCTACTCTGAAGAGAGAAGATTTTATCCCACCTGGACGAAGGGCATTCTTCACATTCAAGCCCTCTCTAGTCTGTTCTCGCTTTTGATACAAGGGGGAAAATACTATATGTAGCACTGGAAAAATAATTGTAAAAGGTACAGCCTAGGACAAAGACTCAATAAAAGATTTATTAATAACATTATAGAATGCTTCCCCTCCCCCACATTTCACCACAACACCAACAGGGCTAGAGCATAATTATAGTGTAACGTGAAAAGGACATTATGTAAAAACTAAGGAAATCGATAAATATAGACTTCAGTTATTACTATTATAATGTATTAATATGGTTCATTAAGTTTAACAAATACATCATATTCATGTAAGGTAATAATAGAAACTAACTGCAGGGTATACAAGAACTCTCTCTACTATATAATTTCCTATAAATTTGAAAGTGTTCTAAAACACAAAATTTCTATTAAAAATTTTAAAATACAGAAAAATTTTTAGAGAAATACTTTTAAGTTTATTAGTGCAAGGAGGGAAGCAGCAGAGAGAGAAAGAAAAAAAGAATCTCTGTACTGTCAGCACAGAGCCCGATGTGTGGCTCAAACTCACAAACCATGAGAGCATGACCTGAGCTGAAATCAAGAGTCAGATGCTTAACTAACTGAACCACCCAGCTCCCCCGAAAATATAGAAAACAAACAAACAAATAAACAAACAAAAAACTCATGGGTGATATAGATACTAGAAATATTAGACAGAGAATTTATATAATCATAATTAGTTCAGGAATAAAGACTAATACCACAGGCAACTACAATTTATAAAAGAGTTATATAGAAATTCTACAATTGAAAAAATGCCAGAAATATAAGTAAACTCTAACTTTCCATAAGGCAACAAATGTTCACCTAGAATTCTATAATTAATGAAAATATCCTTTAAGAATTAGGCAAAAAATAAATTTTAAAATTAACAAATTCAAATCAATCACTAATAGGCTTGCACTACAAAATAAAGCAAGTATTGAGATTAAAGAGAATGGGTATAAAAGGGAAAATTGCACCTTGAGAAATGAACGGTTAGCATCAAAAAAAGAAAATGAACAGGAAAAACTAAAGCTATTACTTCTCTTTATTTAAGTCAGTTAAAATATGTACGACATTAGAGCAAAACTTAAAATACTAATATACGTTTAAAAAATGTTTGTTGTTAAAACACATATGACATAAAGGTGGGGAGGAAAGAGCCTACACAATTTTAGGTTTTTAACTTTAATTTGAAGTTGAATGAAAATTAAATTATTACTTCTAAGTTGAATGAAAATTTAAGGATGAATACTGTAATACCAGTAACTATAGCTAAAATGCCAATAAATACATTAAAATGGATTTTTGGTAAACAACAAATTATATAGGAGGATTTGAAAGACAGAAGAGAGATATCAAAAATAGGAAAGAAAAATGGTAAAAAAAATAAAATGGCACATAGATCTAAATGCAAGAATATCAATAGTTAACATTACATACTAATATTCTAAATACTCTAATTAAATGGTAGCTACTATCAATATAAATCAATAAGCAATGTTCCCTGTGGAAAACAAACTTTAACAAAGAATGATAAATTGAAAATAAATAAATAGAGCTGCTGGGAGGCAATTCAACATGGTGGAGAAGTAGGGGGACCCGAAGTTCCCTTGTCCCTCAAACACAACAATTGAAGCCAGAGGACTGGAAATTCCAAAGGTCTGGGCTGCAGAGTGATAGAGAGGTCTCCAGGGGCCCACGGGGACAAACTGGCAGGTCATAGGTGTGTGAATGTGAACTGGGAAAGATAAAACGGGCAGTGTAGGCATGGAGAGGAAGGATCCCTTTCAGCAGAGAGACAAAGGGGAGAGAAAGACAGGCTGGGGAAGTGTACGATTGTATTTGGACAAGAGAAAAACCACAGACCAGGGATCAGAAAAAAAATGGAGAAAGATCCAATCTGTAACTGTAGGGCTTCTCCCAGACTGGGGCCAGCTGCCCAGTTCTCCCACTTGGGGAGCAGGGGAGCCAGCCCAGGGTGGGTAACTAGTTCAGAGATGCAGTTCACAGCGGAAGAAAGCAGTCCTCTCCCTGGAGTGCTGTGGGAAGACAGTATATAGCCTTTCAAAGGACAAAGGACCCTGCCTGCACCCATCAGCCAGAGGTCCTTAATTGGAGGGGCAACACTTCTTCAGAACCAGGGAGCACTGAGCGGGATCCCTTAAGACATCAGGGTTTGAATCCCAGATGAGCACCAGGAAGGCACAGGAGATTGTGTAGCAAAGGAAAAAATAAAAAATAAAAACTACAACAACAAAAACGACCCATCTGCGCCCATGCAGCACTGTGAGGATGGCCTAAACCAAGTGTTTTGGGATACCTGGTCTGGAGAGGAGAGACTGGCATCTTACCATTTATCTCCCCATCACCAACAAGGTGGGGCTTCAGGGAAAGTACAAGGGGCCACTGTGCAGGAGGGACCAGGCTACACCAAACCATGTCCCTCCATGCCTAGTAACCACATATCCACCACAGGGAGATTGATGCTGACCAACCAGACAGCCGCTCCTCCAGACCAGCGCTGTCACAGGTTCCAAGGTACCCAGAGGTTTGGCATTTTCTTTTTTTTTTTTTTAATTTTTTAAAGTTTATTTATTTCTGAGACCGAGCATGAGTGGGGGAGGGGCAGAGAGAGAGAGGGAGACACAGAATCTGAAACAGGCTACAGGCTCTGAGCTGTCAGCACAGAGTGGGGCTCAAACTCACAAACCGTGAGATCATGACCTGAGCAGAAGTCGGTCGCTCAACTGACTAAGCCACCCAGGGACCCCAAGGTTTGGCATTTTTCTGATTTAATTCTTGGTCAATTCTTGTTATATATATAATTTCTTCTTCCTTTTCTTCTTATTTCTTCCCTTCTCTAGTCTGGTTATTCTGGTTGTTGGTTTGTTTAAGCAGACTGGAGTAGTCATACTTGTATCACACAAACTAGATTTTAAACTAAAGGCTGTAACAAGAGATGAAGAAGGGCATTATATCATAATTATGGGGTCTATCCATCAAGAAGAGCTAACAATTATAAATGTTTGTTTACCCAATTTGAAAGCACCCAAATATATAAATCAATTAATCACAAACATAAGCAATCTTATTGATAAGACTATAGTAATTGCAGGTGACTTTCATACTCCACTTATAACAATTGACAGATCATCTAGGCAGAAAATCAATAAAGAAACAATGGCCCTGAATGATACACTGGACTTGACAGGTATATTTAGAACTTTTCATCCAAAAACAGCAGAATACAATACTTCTCGAGTGCACATGAAACATTTTCCAAGACAGATCACATACTGGGTCACAAAACAGCCCTCAATAAGTATAAAAGAATTGAGATCATACCATACACTTTCAGATCACAATGCTATGAAACTTGAAATCAACCACAGGAAAAAGTCTGGAAAACCTCCAAAAGCATGGAGGTTAAAGAACATCCTACTAAAGAACGAATGGGTTAACCAGGCAATTAAAGAAATTTAAAAATATATGGAAACAAATTAAAATGAAAACACAACAGTCCAAACCATTTGGGATGCACCAAAGGCACTCCTAAGAGGAAAATACATTGCAATCCAGGCCTATCTCAAGAAACAAGAAAAATCCCAAATACAAAATCTAACAGCACACCTAAAGGAACTAGGAGAACAGCAAAGAAACCCCAAGGCCAGCAGAAGAAGAGAAATAATAAAGATTAGAGCAGAAATAAAGAATATAGAATCCAAAAAATACCAGTAGAACAGATCAATGAAACTAAGAGCTGTTTAAAAAAAAAAAAAATAAACAAAATTGATAAACCCCCAGCTAGACTTCTCAAAAAGAAAAGAGAGGACCCAAATAGATAAAATCATGAATGAAATTGGACTTACCACAACCAAACCCTGAAAAATACAAACAATTATCAGGGAATACTATGAAAAATTATATGCCAACAAACTGGACAACCTGGAAGAAACGGAAAAATTCCTAGATACCCACACACTACCAAAACTCAAACAGGAAGAAATAGAAAATTTGAAGAGACCATAATTAGTGAAGAAATTGAATCAATTATCAAAAATCTTGCAGCAACTAAGAGTCCTGGGCCAGATGGCTTCCTAGGGGAATTCTACCAGACATTTAAAACAGAGTTAATACCCATCTTCTTCAAGCTGTTCCAAAAAATAGAAATGAAAGGAAAGCTTCTGGACTCACTCTATAAAGCCAGCATTACCTTGTTTCCCAAACCAGACAGAGACCCCACAGAAAAGGAAAATTACAGGCCAATATCCCTGATGAACATGGATGCAAAAATTCTCAACAAGATACTAGCAAATTGAATTCAACAGCATATAAAAAGAATTATTCACCATGATCAAGTGGGATTCATTCCTGGTCTGTAGGGCTGGTTCAATATTCGCAAATCAATATGATACATCACATTAATAAAAGAAAGGATAAGAACCATAGGATCCTGTCAATAGATGCAGAAAAAGCATTTGATGAAATGCAGCATCCTTTCTTAATAAAAACCCTCAAGATAGTCGGGATAGGAGGAACATACCTAAACATCACAAAAGCCATATATGAAAAGCCACAACTAATATCGTCCTTAATGGGGAAAAACTGGGAGCTCTCTCCCTGAGATCAGGAACACGACAGGGTTGTCCACTCTTACCACTGCCATTTAACATAGTGTTGGAAGTCCTAGCTTCAGTAATCAGACAACAAAATGAAATAAAAGGCATCCAAATTAGCAAAGAAGAAGTCAAACTTTCACTTTTTGCAGATGACATGATACTCTACATGGAAAACCCAAAAGATTCCACCAAAAAGCTGTTAGAACTGACACATGAATTCAGTAAAGTCGCAAGATGCAAAATCAATGTACAGAAATCAGTTGCATTTCTATACACCAATGATAAAGCAACAGAAAGAGAAATTAAGAAATAGATCCCATTTGCAATTGCACCAAGAACCATAAAATACCTAGGAATAAGCCTAACCAAAGATGTAAAAGATCTGTATGCTGAAAACTATAGAAAATTTATGAAGGAATTTGAAGAAGACACAAAGAAATGGAAAAACATTCCATGCTCATGGATTGGAAGAATAAACACTAGTAAAATGCCAATACTACCCAAAGCAATCTACATATTCAATGCAATTCCAATCAAAATTGCACAGCATTCTTCTCAAAGCTAGAACAAAAAATCCTAAAATTTGCATGGAACCAGAAAAGACCCCGAATAACCAAAGTAATGTTGCAAAAGAAAACCAAAGTGGAAGGCATCACAATCCAAGACTTTAGCCTCTCCTATGAGGCTGTAATCATCAAGACAGTATGGTATTGGCACAAATATAGACACATAGACCAATGAAATAGAATAGAGAACCCAGAATTGGACCCACAAATGTATGGCCAACTAATCTTTGACAAAGCAGGAAAGTGTATCCAATGGGGGAAAAAAGTCTCTAGCAAATGGTGCTGGGAGTACTGGACAGCAATATGCAGAAGACTGAAACTGGACCACTTTCTTACACCATACACAAAAACAAACTCAAAATGGATGAAAGATCTAAATGTGAGACAGGAAACAATCAAAACCTTAGACGTGAAAACAGGCACCAACCTCTTTGACCTCAGCTGCAGCAATTTCTTGCTAGACACATATCCAAGGCAAGGGAATTAAAAGCAAAAATGAACTACTGGAACCTCAAGAAGATAAAAAGATACTTCACTGCAAAGGAAACAATCAACAAAACTAAAAGTCAACTGACAGAATGGGAAAAGATATTTGCAAATGACACATCGGATAAAGAATTAGTATCCAAAATCTATAAAGAACTTACCAAACTCAACATCCAAAAAACCAAATAATCCAATCAAGAAATGGGCAGAAGTCATGAATAGACACTTTTTTCAAAGAAGGCATCCAGATGGCCAACAGACAAATGAAAAGATGCTGAACGTTACTCATTATCAGGGAAATACAAATCAAAACTACACTGAGATACTACCTCACACCAGTCAGAGTGGCTAAAATTAATAACTCAGGAAACAACAGATGCTGGCAAGGATGTGGAGAAGCAGGAACCCTCTTGCACTGCTGGTGGGAATGCAAACTGGTGCAGCCACTCTGGAAAACAGTGTGGAGGTTCCTCAAAAAATTAAAAATAGAACTACCCTACGACCTAGCAATTGCACTAATAGGTATTTACCCAAGGGAAACAGGAGTGCTGCTTCATAGGAGCACATGTACCCCAATGTTTATAGCAGCGCTGTCAACAACCAAATTGTGGAAAGAGCCTAAATGTCCACCAACTGATGAATGGATAAATAAGATGTGGCTCATATATACGATGGAATACTACTTGGTAAGGAGAAAGTATGAAATCCTGCCATTTGCAGCAACATGGATGGAACTGGAGGGTATTATGCTAAGTGAAATAAGTCAGTCAGAGAAAGACAGATATTATATGTTTACACTCACATGTGGAACCCGAGAAAGAAGACCATGGAGGAAGGGACAGGGGAAAAAATAGTTACAAACAGAGAGGGAGGGAGGCAAACCACAAGAGACCCTTAAATACAGAGAATAAACTGAGGGCTAATGGGGGTGGGGGTAAGGGGGAGAGGAAAATGGGTGACGGGCATTGAGGAGGGCACTTGTTGGAAAGAGCACTGGGTGTTGTATGTAAGCAATGAATCACAGGATTCTACTCCCAAAACCAAGAGCATACTGTATACACTGTATGTTAGTCAACTTGACAAGTTACATTAAAAAAAAAGAAATTAAATGAATAGAAAAAGATAGTTCTTACAAGAAATGATCTTGAAAGAAATTCTTGTTAGGCTGAAAAAAGCTGAAGTTCCTAGTTTAACATCAAATCCCATAGACTTAAAGACTACTCTCAGAGAAAAAGAGGAGCTTTTCAAAATGGTAAGAATAATTCAACAGGAAGACATTAAATTGTGAATGTATTATAATTTCTGATTATAGAGTATCAAAAAGCATGAAATAAACTTCAACAAAATTAAAGAAAGACATATCCAAACTCACAGTAGGAAATTAAAAAAAAATTTTTTTAACATTTATTTATTTTTGAGACAGAGAGAGACAGAGCATGAACGGGGGAGGGACAGAGAGAGAGGGAGACACAGAATCGGAAGCAGGCTCCAGGCTCTGAGCCATCAGCCCAGAGCCTGACCCGGGGCTCGAACTCACGGACCGCGAGATCGTGACCTGAGCTGAAGTCAGACGCTTAACAGACTGAGCCACCCAGGAGCCCCCATAGTAGGAAATTTTAATATGTCTTTTGTCTTAATTTTGTCTTTTGATAATAGATAAAACATATAGCCAAGAAATTAGTAACAATATAGAAGACTTACTATAGTATCAAAACTCTTCTAATGGACACTTATAGAACCTACACCCAACAATTCCATATCCAAATTCTTTTCAAGAATAGCTTCACCAAGAAGGCTCATATACTTGAATATAAAACACTATCAGCAAATTTTAAGGGCTAAAATTATGCAGAATATCTTCTCTGACTACAAGGCAATTAAATTAGAAACTAGTAACAATAGGAAAAGACAAAACATTTGAGTATTATGCAACACACACTGGGTAGTCTATAGACCAAAGTATTTGACAAAATCAAATACTTATAAGTGAATGGTACTGAAAGTATAGTACATCAAAAATTGGGAAATGCAATAAACTGGTAAATGAAAAGCACTGAAAAGGAAAATACAGAGGTATGAAGGGTGAAAGAAAGAAACTGAGAGAAGGAGGGAGGAAGAATGTAGAGACAGCTTTTGGGCCCTCTAGTTCTAAGGCTGTACCATTTGGTCAAGCGATGGGTATTCATGACTCCAGATGGCTCTGGATAGCTGAGTACCAGAAACAACCCATCCTTGTAAAACAATTAAAAACAAAACAAACAAAACAGAAGTATGAATAGACACTTTTCACAAGTTGTTTTGGGCCAACCTGGTAGCCACGTGTAAAAATACATTACGTATTTACCATACACTGTATATCAAAAAGAACTACAAAATTAATTAGAAATTTAAAAGTTTAAAACCTATGAAACCATAGGCAAAATCTTATGATTTTGAAATAGAAAAGACATTTTTAATTTTTTTAATGTTTATTTTTATTTTTGAGACAGAGACAGAACGTGAGTGAGGGAGGGGCAGGAGAGAAGGAGACACAGAATCTGAAGCTGGTTCCAGGCTCTGAGCTGTCAGCACAGAGCTCAAAGCAAGGCTTGAACTCACAAACTATGAGATCATGACCTGAGCCGAAGTTGGACGCTTAACCAACTGAGCCACCCAAGCGCCCCTAGAAAAGCCATTTTTAAATAGAAAAGCATGTGCTATGTTTGCAATTCTCATGTTTATTAATAATAATCTGAATGTACACAGTAGGTTTCTGGAACAGAGTCAGCTTAATTATTATTACTTATTTAATAGTGGTTGCACTGACTCCCTTTTGCCCAAATTTTTGCCCCAGGACAATGTGATGGGAACCAGCTGTCACCTATACGTCATGGGGTCTGTGTTGTAGGTGAGAGCACCAACAAAATGAACTGGGTACTGATGTGCACACTGTCCTTCTCCCCTCTGTGAAGGAGGGAGAAAATCTTTTGTTCCTTGGAAAGATTCTGATTTATATCATCTTTTGTAGTGTAAATAAATCTCTCCAGGGAAGGATAAGAATATTGTCTTCCCCTTTGCAACCCAGGGATATCTCCTTGTCCCAGTTCTCAGCACTGTTTGAAAAGTAAATGTACACTTCCAGAGTTGAGTAAATCTCTTCCAGGTTCTCATTGCTGGAAATTAACTTCCAAGACTTGCTCTTTTAGACTAGGCCCCAAGCTTCAGTAAGATTTTTCTTAGCCCAAATTATGCAGAAACATAAAAATATATTCTCCACAACTCCATGTCATGAAATTTAATAGCATTGAGTGACTAAAAATCAAAATTTTTCCTTCACAAGAATAAGCAAGTAACGTAAAATTATATAATTTTCAATACCAACTTTTTATTATTGTTTTAAATTTATTGTTTTATTATTTAATTATATTGTTTATTTTTATTGTTTTATTATTGTTTATATCAAACGTATGCTAAATTTTAAGGGGAATTTATCATATAATTTCTTATATAGGATGCATTGAATGATATAATGGCCAATGCTTTGATTCATTTGAAATTAGTAGACATAACTCAAGATAGGGAGGATATTTTATATCTTTGAATTCATTTATTCCTGTACCATATGACATTTTTTTTATTTATAAATACTCACATGTACACCTACTATTTTCAATCAGAATGGAAATGTTTCCATTTATCATTCCTGAGTTACTGGGGAGGTTTCAAAGGAAAATTTCATAAAACTACTGCTCACTACTTTGATTTTTAAAATTATAACCATGTTTAATTATTAACTACTGAAAAATATATTGTTTTAAATCTATGATGGCTCAGTTATTTGTAAAAGTTGAGTTATAGAGAAAAATTAAAATATTTTCAAAGTTAATATCTGATTCAGAACTGATTACATCCCTGTAGTGGATGGACCAAAGGGAACACTTGGAAGGACAGTTTCTAAAACTGAGCTGCACAAATGTCAAAACCAAAAAGTACCGGCCAACTGAATCTGTCTTCTGAATTTTTTTGGAAGGCTCTGATACCAACCTTTGCTTTCCATCTTATTGGCCAGCATTTTGTCCAAAACTATCTTTTCCTTCAGCTGATGTCATGGATTACAGTATTTTAGCAAGATACAATGCTACTCCTGACAAATTTTAGATTCTATTTAAAAGGATGAAAGTTAAAGGCACTTGTGTGGCTCGGTGGGTTAAATATCTGACTTCAGCTCAGGTCATTATCTCACAGTTTGTGAGTTCAAGTCTCCCATGGGGTGAGCTTGAGCCCAAATTAGGTGAGCATGAACCCTGCTTCAGGTAAACATGAGCCTGGCTTCAGGTGAGCCCTGCACTCTCTCTCTGTCTCTCTCTGCCCCTCACTCACTTGCACCCTCCCTCTCTCTCAAAATAAATAAATAAATAGATAAATAAAAATTAAAAAAAAATAAAAGTGTTACCCTTTAAAAAAGTGTAAGGATGAAAGTTGATAGATTATCAGTTTACTCCTATAGTGATGTTCTATGATGTCTATCACCCCATTGTTCTGAAGTTATACTTCAAATATAAACCAAAAATGTAGTAATGAAGGAAAGAAGCAATATAAAATTGTACTCCTTTTCTTTAAAAAAAACTGGAAGTATTTATAAAAAAGAGAACACATGTCATAAATGAAAATGTACAAATTTTATACAACTTCTTCATTTCTCATGACAATGAGAATGGGAACACATTTGAAAATGTAAACAAATAGCTGAGAACAACATTTCAATGGAAGACCATTATTAAAACTACTGTTATTAAAAGAACAAAAGGACCTAGACCTGGAACCACAGTATCTTCACCCTCAAAGATCCTTTTTAATGGACTCATTAGCTCTACCAAGATAAATTTTTGAAGTGAAACATTGGTCCCAGTGCATAGGGCTGATATTTGAAATCAAAGTTTAAACTAACTGTTTATAACTCAAGACAATAGTGGCCTGATACTTGAAAGAAAGTATAATATCTGTGTTCTATTAGTTTATACTGACCATAGTACAATTTAAAGTAGTATGCCTTATAACATTTTCTGTCTCAGCATAACTTAAAAGTTAGGAAATTTTGTAATTACCTCCCAACAGAATGGAATTAATTCAGAGCAAACTACTTAAAGCTGCTAATGGCTGCATGATCATGTAATTTTATTGTTTTAGCAAACAATGATAGCATTCATTTAAATTTCATTTAACTTAGCTTTGATGAATGTATATCTAATAAAAGAAATCTTAACTCTTTTGGAAGGCTATTAATTTTTATTTCCTTTGGTGAAATTTTAGTTCTGTAACTGCTACTGCACTCCATAAATAATGAATGATTTACTTTGCATAATCCAAGATTCTCTGTATAAATATGATATGATTGAATTTCATAGGCACAAACCTTTTGATATTTTAAAAGAATTAAAATTGAACAGATTTCAGATTTCAGCCTTAAGTTTCCCCACTTAGTTATAAAGAAGAGCAGTTTTGCTATTCTTTGTAACTAATCTTTGCATTATTGTAAAGTCCTCTAACTTAAATCTAATTGTTCAGTGACACAGTTAATGAGTAATTTCATAAAATACTAAATTAAAACTAATAGATGAATGGATATTGTACCCACTAGGAATATATTAAGAGGTGCTTGGCTGGAGTTGTGTCCTGTAGAGTGTTTATTATGCTATTGCTTGATAGAATGGAAAACATATTCATTATTCAAAGATGTCTTCAAGTTTACAATCTGCTTATTATTTTAAGGACATAATTAAAAAGTACCATTACTTTGAAAAGTTGAACATACCATAAACAATTAGAAAAGTAACTAGAAAGTGATAGGGAATGAATTATTATATTTCAACATGAATTTTCTGACCATAATGACTAGAAAAACTGAACTTAATTCCTCTTTATTTGAGTGCACTAAAGGAAACTCATTTTTTCAAGACACGACAACAGAGACGATCCACTTTCTAATGAAAATCTATTTCAGGCATATGGTTTGAGCACATTCATATCTTTCCTCTCCTATTATATTATAATAGAGTTACAGTAGAGGTCAAAAAAAAAGGACAACTTATAGCAATAAAAAAAAAAAAACATTTTCTAGATGATATAAATCCAAGTGGAGGAACAGTGCCTGATGGATCAGAGGAGAGAAAATGATAAAATGAATCAGCAATTAAGGAAGTCATGGTAACCTGCAGAACACTGAGTATTTTCTTCAGGTGCAATAGCCACATTCAAATTGCACAGCAAGAAATGTTCTGTTTTTATCATATGGGTTGGCATTGTTCCATATACCATAAATAAAATCAGATACTAAAGGTTTTAGTGTGAGTTTAAGAGGTGGTAGAGGTGAATATGCAAATTTCTTACAAACAAGTAACAGTCTGTCTAGCATCTTAATTCTCATCAACAAAATTCTATTGTAGAATAAAAAATAAGATCTAATTTCTGAGGACAAAAATTATTTTTAATGTAAAATTTTATTTCCAGTTAAAATAGTACTCAGGCGGAAGTGAAGAATAAAAAAATTTTAGGAATGAAGAAATTTCAAGAATTCAGAAATATTATTTCTGCTGCATACTTCCTTACAAATTATTTAAAGATCTATTTTATCAAAATAATTTAAAAACAGATATAATATCAAGGAAAGGGGAGATCTAACCAATGAGAAAAATGTTGGAAAATTTCAGGATCAGAGATCAGCAGACCTATAAAACAATTAATTATACCAACTTAGAGCAAGATGACAGATGCTTCAGGATGAGGTTGTAGAGAATTATTTGGGACAAAAATGAATTCAAACATTCACAAAGTATGGTAGTGTCTATGAAGAAAATGGCAATTAGTTCAGAGCCAAAATGCAAAGCCATCAGAACTGGACTCTAGGATTATTGTTCAATGATGAAAAAAATTATGGTTATAGAACAAAATGTAAACTTACCCAACTTGAGAATATGAAAATACACCTGTAAACAAAAGAGATGAGAGAGGAAAGTGGAGAGGAAAGAGGAGGATGGAAATATTTCATAATCATTTTTAAGAATAGGAAATAATGTGATATTTTATATGACTGATAATAAAATGAATATATAATATCATTTTGCTTGAGGGCTAAGGTGACCGGTAGAAGATCTAAAGACACTGATATAAATATAAAAAAGTCAATATGTTTTACTCAGTCTACCTATTCAAATGTTAATGTCATCTAAGACCACTCACAGACTCATCTAGGATGTTTGACCAAATAAACCTGGGCATTCCATGACCTCCAAGTTGACACATAAAATAAACTGTCACATTCCCATCTGATGAATTCCAAAGTTAAACATTTGTTGACACTTTTGTAAGCCTCTGTGAATGAGAAAGATATTATCAGCACTCTCATAGGATATAGGCACATTACAAAAAAATAAATCTATCTATCATCTATCTATCCATCTATCTATCTACCTATCTACCTACCTACTTACCTACCTATTTATAGTTATGTAAAGTAGGCTAGAAGAATGTGAAATAGAAACACAGAGAAGGGGAATTTGTGTTGTGGGATACTGAGAAAATATGTATTAAATATACACTTGATCTGGGGCGCTTGGGTGGCTCAGTCGGTTAAGTGTCTGACTTTGGCGTAGGTCATGATCTTGCGGTTCATGGGTTCTAGCCTGTGTCAGGCTCTGTGCTGACAGCTCGAAGCCTGGAGCCTGCTTTGGATTCTTTGTCTCCCCCTCTCTGCCCCTCCCCTGCTCATACTCCTTGTCTCTCTCTCTCTCTGTCTCTCTCTCTCAAAAATAAACATTTAAAAACAATAAATGTACATTTGATCTGAGTATTATTCTACCAATCATCCAAAATGGATTTCAATATCAGTTAATGAAGTTAAAAATGACTTAGTTCAAACCTTAATAAAGTCCCTAAAGGTTTTTTGGAATTATGATTACATCACGAAATATTTTAAAGTACTGAAAAATATATTTTAAAGTAGCAACAAAAGTGGGAAACAAATAGAAAGTAATAAAAATAATTTGGCACAGATCTAAAATCTAGTATTATGGATGAAACCAGAAGTTCATCACAAGATTTATGTATGTGAATAATACTTACCCAATTGATATTAACTGATGAAAAACATCTTTGAGACAATCTTTCTATAACTATTACTAATATCGCTGATGATTTTGGAAAGATCTTGTATCATTTTGCTTTCACCACAAAACTAGCAGATAGCAAACAACCACAAAACATCAGTAGCATACTACAGTACGTGTTTATTTCTCATAAGTCTCTGTATTACTAGGAAGTTGACTGATCTCAGCCAGGCTTATTCTGGGTCTGTGAGTCAGCTGACTCACTCTCCTCTAGGACATCTCTACTTTATATGTCTCTCAGCATTCTTCTGAAAACAGCAGACAACCTGAACATGTCGTTCTCATTGTGACAGTTGAAGAACACAAGAGATAGAACCCAATCACGCAAACCCTTTTCAACACTCTCCTTACGTCAGATCTGCTAGCATCCGATTGACCAAAACATGGTTGAGCCCAGGGACAGGGAACTATGTAAAACCACAAAAGAGATGCCAGACAAATCTTTAAGGCAAAGGTCAAGGATAGATAGGAGTTAGTGGAGATTTGGATCCAATGCTGAAATCTACTACATATCTAAGGAGAGGGTTTCATTTTGAAAAAGTCATTGTGAGATAAAGAGATTCGCAAACAATTCAAACATATATTATGTTTATGAAAAAGTACAAAGCTTTGTAAACAAGTTATGGTAGCTGGTGGTATTACTGTCATTGTGGCTGCAATTCTGATATTTAGTAATGGATATGCCTCTTTTGCATATGGTGAGTGAAAGAAATACAGTGATGCATGAAAGGTAGAAATAAAGGAAAGGAAATGAGTAAAATTGATAGCTCAAGTAACATTAAGTGTGACAAGAAGAGGAAAAACCGGTCAGTAAAAATAGTTTTCACTATAGAGAAAAATAAATGAGATTATTTTATTTCAAAAATGCATGAGTTTCAAGTCATAATATATATTCAGGACAATGGAATTCAATTATAGTTGAAATAAAAATAAACTGAATTTGGCTAACTTTATTCTTTTGAAAATTTTTTTAAAGTTTAGTATTCTATTTATTTTGAGAGAGAGATAGAGAGCGAATGAGGGAGAGGTAGAGAAAGAGGGAGAGGGAGAATCCTAAGCAGGCTCTGTGCTGTCAACGTAGAGCTTGATGTGGGGCTCAAACTCATGAACTATGAGATCATGACCTGAGCCAAAATCAAGAGTCAGATGCTTAACCGTTGGCTATCTTCATTCTTAAAACATGTGACCAAAACACAATTCTCAAATTTTTACATCTTAAACATAATAAATAATGATTACCAGGAGAAACTTTTAAGAAATGACTTTAGCCGCCAAATAATTGAAGTCATTAAATGAATTCTACTTGGGTGTTTATAGATGTACTGAAAATTTTTTTCTGGATTATTTATTTAATGAATTCAAATATGTTGTCACTCATTCACAATCTCCTAAAAAATAAAGGAGTAAATATTCTTTTCACCAATTTAAAAATTTTATGGAAATCAACCAATACACCTATTTTGGGGTTAGATACATATCATTGGTTTTAAAAAGTCATGAAATGTAAACTTAAATACAAACTATATTCCAAAAAGTTCACAAATTTCCAAGAACTTATTTTATTTATAATAAGTGGACTATGTATGTGCCATAGGAAAAAGCTCTACATAAATCTTTCAGCACACTTTGCTTTAGCTAAATTAGCTGCATTGTTCTTAATTACTCAACACTACATTGAACAAATTAGGAATCTAAAAAGCATATAGGAATATAGTTCCTAAACTTTCCTAAGTTTAGTTAATGAAGTGAGAAAATTAGTCACTATTAAGAGTATGCAGTTTATAGTCCATTGGACAGAAGTTGTTGAAACACAGGAATCAAAAATTCTTCATAAATTCAGGTTCAGATGGGTTTTTCCTAAGTGTGTGTGTGTGTGTGTGTGTGTGTTGACAGGTAGGTAACATAAAGAGATGGTGCCTATATAAATCCATGTAGCTATACCTATTAAATGATGGAAATTTGTTTATAAACCAATATTTATAAAAATGTTTAGTCTTTTGTGTGAGAAACTATTTCTCCTGATGATAGTTAAAATGAAACTTAGGAATTAAGAGAGAATTTGGTCCTTGTAAACGGACCAAAGTTGCTATTTAAGAGGAAAAGAAATGCCCTAAGAGCTTAGTAAATTAATTCCCTTCTAAATCCAGAAGGAAGCAAAAAAAAAAAAAAAAGAAAAATCCACAGAAATTTAGATCCAAATGGAGGCTGGTGAAAATTCAGTTGAATTTTCTGACAAGAAAGTGAATTCCAATCAAGCTATACTGACAGGGTCACATATTAGAACTGTGCCAGGACTCAGGCCCCATATTTCCCAGCTTCATGCCCTTTCCTCAGCTTGAAACTAACCTTGAGAGGGGGATCCTAGGAGTGCATTATTCTGTTGCTAAATCTTTAGCCTTTAAATCTGGATGGAAGGGGGAGCAGGGATTGATGTCACAGTTGACTAGACAAATCTGACAAAATATATGCAACTTTTTTCTTCTGTAAGCCACTTCCAGAGTAATTACATTTACAGAGAATTTCTGATATGAGAAGTGTAGCTTGAATGTCAGAATGTGGCAGGCACCCAGGGTTGTCACTGCCCCGAAATAGCACAGCTGTCAACACATCTTGATTTCTTCTATAATTAGAGAGATTTAGTCTATTAACCACTTGAATGCCCAATGGACACATGATATATTCATAAGGCAGCACCTGGAACAATAAATGAATTTTGAAAAATTACTTTTAAAAATAAACCAAACTATGCTCAATAGGCACGGTTTTCCCAAAAGCTCTTCTTAGAGAGTGCCTACTGATACCAGAACTAATTGCTGATCGATTTAAGTAAACCAAATATCAGCCCATTCTGGGGAAAGGAAGGTACCTAATTGAACTAATTACATGTTTTCTGACTCACTGTTATAAATGCACACATTCTTTATTCAATCCACGACATTTTTTCTATAATTTAAAAAATACCTTTGTTGTATTTTTCTTACTTCAAAAGTAATGTGCATTTATTTCAAAATGTGCCAAAAACTACAAATAATTATAAAAGTAAAAATCACCTGTGATCTTATATTCACAGCATTTTAAAATGTTACATATTATTATATTATATTAGCATTTTAATATACACACTTCCAAGGTTTTTTCTCACATACACAGGAGTTATATATATTGTTTGGTAATCTAAAATTTTTACTGTTGTCTAAATATTTTTGTCATTAATTATCCAAAAATAAGTTTGACGTCTTCATATTATGAATGACTAAAATGATTTAACCAATCCCCTGCTTTTGTACATGCACGTAACTAATTTCTTTTGAAATAAAAAAGTGGCTAACTTAAAAATATACATATTTGATAAATGTAACTCTTCTGATAGTTAAAAGTCAGTGTAAATTCAATTGATTTTAGTAGGAATATTTTAATAGCAAACCTTGAATAAATAACCTTATATTAATAGGATATTGGTTGAAAGGTTTTCAATTTTGAAACCAAAGCATCTTATGCTCTTAATTTTTCCACATATTTTTCACGGAAGAGAGTTTAGGATTTTCATAAAAATTATAGCTAATAGTGCATGACTGGCAACAACAGAAGTAGAATAATGAAAATAGTCTCACAAGAAAGATTCAGGTTTCTGATATCCTGAAACAAGTGTGTTTTTGAGATGATGTAAAAATATATATAATATTTACATATTAGGAACTTTGATAAAACAATTTAATTTAACATTTATGTTGCCCTAATGAGACAAGTATTATCAGATCATCACTACTGCTGTATAAATCCAGAAGCCACGGTTGTCTTGTTACACGGTTAAATAAACTTTTTGTTGGCATACAGCTAGTAAAAGAAAAAAACTAATATTCAAATAATTAAATCTATATTTCTGTAATTATCATTTCTATACTGAAAAAGATCCTAAGGCAATTTTATCTCCCTCTCTTCTCCTACTTTTAATGACAGGGAATAGAGTTATATGGTCTTTTTATATGGTCTCTCAAAATATGATCTCTCTTAGAGAATATTCCATGTATACTTGAAAAAGATGTGCATCTTGCCATTCGATGGAATATTCTATAAATGACAATTATGTCAAGTTGGTTAATAGTAATATTCAAGTCTTCTATCTTACTGATTTTTTTTATCTACCTCTTATATCAACTCCTGAGAGAAGAGAGTTAGTCTCATCACAAGAAAAAATTGTCACTATGTGTGGTGATGGATGTTAAGATGTTAAATAAACTTATTTTGGTAATCATTTCACTATATAAATACGATATATATATATATATGTATATATATATCACATATAGTACCACTATATTATTCATTTTAAATTAATAACATGTTATATGTTAATTATATTTCAATAAAATTGGAAAAAACACAGACAAAAATAATAAATCAATTGATATATGAAAATTCAAATGCTAAGTATAAGTTTCACAAAAATCCTAGCAGTAAAAAAATGAGATAAATTATATGACTACAAATTAAACAAAACAAACAAACGAAAATTTCTAGATATAAAGGAAATCCCTAACAGCGACAATTTTTTTTCCAAGGGATAAGAGCATTTAGTAGTTGAATATATATTGTTGAATATATATTTCTCCCCCAAATGATGCTCCAGTTAAACAGAGTATGTCTGTTTTTTCCACATTTCAATAAAAGAAAGGAAAGAAAAGAAAGAAACTGATCTAATAGTGAGAAATTGTAGGTTTGAGTTATATTTCCCAAATATGAGCCAATTTGACAAAGAACCTATAAAATAAATAAGATACATCACTAAATTTTCATTTGGAAAAATCTCTAAGATATATTTTTAAATGAAAAAAGCAAGGTGCCAAACCATCTGTGTAAGATACAAACATTTTGTATAAATAATATATGCATTTATCAAATGATATGTAAATTGTCTGGAAGAACATTAGAAGGAATTAATAATATTTCCACCTGGAAAGTGTGGACTGGGTTGGGAAGAAAGGAAAAATCTTCACTTTTTATTTTATATTCTTCTGCATCAGTTTTATAATTTTTAATCATACGTGTTCTGTTTTACAATTATCAGTAATGATAACAAAAGATTATATTATAAGAATAATGATATTCTATTATTATAGACATAATAAATAATCCTATATTTAATATGTGATAAGTATACATATTAAATATGAATTAAATATATTTAATCTATATTAATGTATAATAATACATTAAAATATTATATATTTTGAAAGGTATTTATCACTAAGATTGACACGCACTAACAATAAGAAATTAACTATATTGTTTTCTTCAAAGAGTAGCTAAATGAAATCAGAAATATGGAGTAGACACACTTCATTAGTACTTTAATAACGTTTTTGATAAATTATTGGTGATAATCTCATAAATAAAGTAAATAAATAGTGTCAACTTAGATGGAAATTCCCAGAAACGCAATGCAAAATTTTGATGTTTTGTATTTTCTATTGGTTTATTCCATTAATAAGTTAATAGATTTAAATTACTTTAAAGTTTTCTTCCCGAGATCAGAGACATAACCAGAGTATACATTACCACTAACTCTAACATTTTACTGGTGGTCCTACTAAATGATTTAAGACAAACAAAGAAATTTTTAAAAAGGTGAATTAGAAAGGAAAATAAACAAACATCATTGTCTACAGTTGATATTATCGAGTATATCATGTAGAAAATCCAAAGTAGTTTACAAGCTGGTAGAATTAATAAGTGAATTTAGCAACATGGCTGAACTCAAGATTAGTAAAAAAATCAATTCTATATATTTTTATATAGCAGCATTTTAGAATTGGCAACTTATGCTGGGCTCAGCTGGGAACATCTTCTGGTCTTGGCTGGGTTTTCTCATGTGTTAACTATTACTGATGGGTGTGTTAGGTCCCTTCGGTGATTTTTGTTTGGAATCGTTCACATTTCTAGAGCCATGGCTGGGATAACTGAGCTAACTCCATTCTAGTTCCTATGGTTTTGTATCCTCCAGAAGTATGACTGTGACTTGTTCATGTACCAGAAGGCTTCCAAGAGACTGAGTGGAAGGTCACAAGTCTTTAAGACCTATGTTCAGGTCTTAAATAAATACTATTATTTTTGCCACATATGATTGGCAAATCAAATCATAAAGAATGCACAGACTGAAGGAAAGGGAATATAGATTCAATATTTTGATGGGATTACTTGCAAGTCACATTGCCAAGGCTCTAGATACAGCACAAAATACTTGGCAACAAATAGCGTTATCAGAGGACATTTCTTGAACAAAAGACTGGCCTTATAAATGGAAATGACCTCTGCTTTGATTAACCAGGTCATTTCCACGTGTAACATCATCAGAGCATCATTTCTAGCAGAAGGTAGCTAGTTACAAGGCATCCTAAAAGAACTGAAACGTAAGGGCCATTTGAGAGATTTTACCTTGGTAGATGAGAAATTCATTGCTTTCAGTTTTCTTTAACCACATACCATACCAAATACACAGCAAGTATGACTGTAAATATAGACAGGTTTTAGAAAATACAAGAATATAAAGCCCTAAGAAGGGCAATAAGTTCAGCTAGAAGGCACAGAGAATATTCCTCTTTTCTCATGTTAGAAAAATAATAGGCTGTAAGAGCAACTTTCCTAAAAAATTAAAAATTTTTTTTTTGCTCACGTGCCCCATCCACAAGATAGAAAAAAGATAAAAGATCAGAAATCTGCTTTAGTTGTCACTAAGTAAACATGAGATTTGGTCAAAGAGGCAAGAACCAGAAAACAATCAGAAGGTGTTTTCTGTGTGTGTGTGAAGGTTGTCAGTCAGAAGTTAATATGAGTTAGTTTAATCTGGCCAACAGAAGGAACCAGCATTCACTTTATACATCCATACCTCTGCCATAGAGGGAATGTACTTTGGAATTGAGGCGATGTGTTATAGAGTACATGGAAATGGCCCCGGAGAGAGGATTCTAAGAACAAAGAGGAGGAAACCCTTACCATCATAGCCGCTGACCATTGAATATGTGAAGTTGGGCAAGCTCTTTGCCTTTTTCTTTAAAGTGAGTTTCAGTGGACAACTGGATATTGTTTGTTCTCATTAATTTACATGAATATTCCTAAAGCAACTCCTCTCTTAAGAGAACACCAGATAAAAAAAAATGAATTTTAATCAAGGACCACAAATCCCAAAACTCTGAAAATGATTTATTTGAGAATGAAGACGCTTTTGTAGCTGTTTGTGGCTAAGGATTCAGGTGCAAACCTGAATTAAGTGTGACAGAGGACTAGCCCTTGTGCCTTTGTCACTATCCAATCATGGCCAGGAAGGTAAGCATTCATGAAACTAGCTGACCTGGTAATTTGGAGAATAACCCTCACTCTGGAAGAAGATAGGCATTGCTCTCCTGTAGAACAATGCTCTCCTAAGGAAAGCATTCAGAATAAATGTAACTATTGTAACTCTTTAAAAGAAGGTGGTCTCTACTGATTAAAAATGAAATAAAATTATGGGACTCCTTTTAATGCAAATATTGAGGAGGAGGCTAACCTAAGGTCACTAATATACTGAATAAAAGGTGGGATATACAGGAAACAAATTCATACAATGTCCTGAGAATTTGAGAAATTAAAAGAAACTTTCAGTGCAGTCTTAGAGAATTCTAATTTAAGATACTGGAGAACGGGGGCGCCTGGGTGGCTCCGTCGGTTAAGCGGCCGACTTAGGCTCAGGTCATGATCTCACAGTCCGTGAGTTCGAGCCCCGCGTCGGGCTCTGTACTGACAGCTCAGAGCCTGGATCCTGCTTCAGATTCTGTTTCTCCCTCTCTCTCTCTGACCCTCCCTCGTTCATGCTCTGTCTCTATCTGTCTCAAAAATAAATAAACATTAAAAAAAAATTTTTTAAAAGAGATACTGGAGAACGTGATGTGAAAAAAACAACAACAACATCACAATAGATGAGAAAGATTGATCGACTGATTGATATAGAAAATAAGATAGTATATAATGTTACTACATAGTGGGCATGGATTTCACAAAAACAAAGTGATTTATTATGATTACTGCCTGGTACAAATCCATGTTTCTTTCATGAGATGTGTGGTTTTTCATGACACTATATAGAAAGCTTACTAAGAAAATTTAAGAACTGTTTTAGTAGAATTTAGCGTTATCCTAACTGGATGGATATACTGAATAATGAACTTATTAGATGTTGAGAACAAAAATGGATGATAGAGTAGAAAGCATCCCTTGTGGTTATTTGGAGAGTAGATTCTGAGACAGTACATGAGTCAAATTAGAACCACTCAGCATTACTATTAACGAGGGAATTCTAAGTAGACTCTACTTAAGGTAAAATAGATTACATACTTAAACTTTAAAAAAATGGATAAAGAAATTGTGGTTTATATGCACAATGGAGTACTACGTGGCAATGAGAAAGAATGAAATATGGCCCTTTGTAGCAACGTGGATGGAACTAGAGAGTGTGATGCTAAGTGAAATAAGCCATACAGAGAAAGACAGATACCATAGGTTTTCACTCTTATGTGGATCCTGAGAAACTTAACAGAAACCCATTGGGGAGGGGAAGAAAAAAAAAAAAAGAGGTTAGAGTGGGAGAGAGCCAAAGCATAAGAGACTGTTAAAAACTGAGAACAAACTGAGGGTTTATGGGGGGGTGGGAGGGAGGGGAGGGTGGGTGATGGGTATTGAGGAGGACACTTTTTGGGATGAGCACTGGGTGTTGTATGGAAACCAATTTGACAATAAATTTCATATATTGAAAAAAAAAGTACAGAAAAAAAGAAAAAAATGGTTTAATTCTACTAATAAATATAGGAGAAGTAATTCTGTACATGTATATCAATCTATGGTAAAATCCCTGAAAAAATGAATAAACTATAGAATATGCTAAAACCTGGACAGATTTTAAGGGATCAAAGTCTCTAGCCCTGGGATAGTAAACAATTAGCTTTAGGTTCTGCTCAAGTACCTCTAACATGTAAGTACCAATATGCACTAGCGGCAAGAATGGAAACAATGGAGCATAAACATTAATAAAATTCCCCCAAACTGCCCTAAAAGGGAAGACATTGGTTGTGCATTTTAGATATTATTCCAATTGAGAGCTGGAGTTTGGAGAGGATTTTGAATATAGGGTTGATTGACATTTTTTTTTTAATGTGGACCTTCCTTCACAGAGAATCCCCAGGTCATTTCATCAGAAACTTTTTAAAGTTTTTTTTTTTCCATTTGCCTTTCTATATTTCTACTTCGATGAATACTCTGTTCACTCTCTGAAATTTCAAAGCATTTAATTTATAAAATTATGGGTTTATATTTGATAAGTTCCCTTTTCTTTTCTTGGCAATTTTTGCAAATACTGATTAACTACTATAATAAGTTCAGCTAATGGTTTGGTTGGCCAAATAATACAGGTGGATCATAATTTTCCTTAAATTTTAGCAAGTAAAACAGAACACAAGCAGCCAACACCACCTCCAGAGCAATTTCAGAGGCATTTTCTGTATCTAAGTATTTATGAAAAAATGCTTTCCATTTACTTAGCTATTTTTCCTCCTTTATTTTATTTGAAGATATAATTAGGTGTTGAGGCATTAATCCAATAAAGTCTGTTAATATTTTTCACAGTATATTCTTTATGGAGTATCTGGTAAGTGGCCCCTGACCTTGTTGAGACTGAGTTTTAGTGCCAGGATCTTCAATGGGCTACTTTTTCTCTCTTTTGTGATCTTTTCTAATAACAAAGATCTTTATTGAATGCATAAATTGATTGCTGTCTGCTCATCTAGAATTATAAAATGTTAAATAATCTCAAGTAAAATATCTTGAATGTCGTCTATGTCTTCTTGGAGAGTTATGAATATTTTGCTGAATTCCTAAGATCACAGGTATCTACACATGTGTGTATTATGACAATACCTCAACCAGGCAAGAGAGTTCTCTTGAAGATATTTTGTGATTTCACTGTTCTGGGGCTCTAGTAATAAGTTTGACTTTAGGGTCACCTGGGTGGCTCAGCTGTTTAAATGGCCAACTCTTGATTTTGGCTCAAGTCATGATCTCATGGTCATGGAATCCAGCCCTGCATCAGGCCCCATGCTGAGCCTGGAATTCTCTCTCTCCCTCTCTCTCTGCCCCTCCCCTGCTCTCACTGTCCCTCTCTCAAAATAATAAAATAAAAAATCTTAAAAATAAATAAGTAAATAAAATAAGTTTGGCTTTAAACTAGAGATGGCAACTGAAATGAACATTTTACAAATTCTGCAAGTTATATTATACAAATTGAAAACAGCAATAAAGAAGAGACAGATTTTCTCCACATGAGGAGTAGTCAGCCCATTCAAGGGTGATTATGCTTGGCAAACAAGGCAATGAAGGAACTCCAAGTTAGCTTATACATTGCTGTCATTGTCATCAGGTGAAGGAATTGAACTTAAAATTATTTAATAAATAAATGTTAAGAGGATCAGCATGATATAGTTAATAAAATTTAAATAAACATTGTGCCCTAGTAATATAGAACAAACATTATTTTTGAGTATCTAAATGTCCCAGGTTATGTTTCATAGTCATAGGAGCAGGTTCTTTAGTAAAAACTACTGCTAGGATCCCCCAAATGTGGGAGAGAGGAGCTACAAACAAACAAACAAACAAACAAACAAACAACAGTGGTTTGCTTGTATATGTTTACAAAAATGCTCTCCAAAACAAAACAAAATCAAGCAAAACAAACAAAAAACTCAAAATATTTGTGGTGTTCTCTATTTCCATGGTGTAGATACTCCCTTCATGGCCAATATCAACAGAACGTGACTAAAACCGAACTTGGGAAGAAATATGTACAACTTGAGTTCTATAAAGTGCCTTCAAAACACCACTGGAAGACTTGATTAGCAGAGAACCTACATGTGTCTATTATGGACAGTAGGCTATGTAATGGCTGGGTCACTGGTTATTCTGACCATTGGAAACTGCATCTCACATGAAGGTACTCAATAAATAGTCGTTAAATAAATAAACTCCGAATGAATTACAATTATTTCTGAGCTAGTTAAATCAGATCTAGACTACTTTATTCACGTCTGGATTTTACACTTTAATAGAGATAAAGACACAATGGAAAATATATCAGTCGCTACTGATAAAAATATTGATTCATACTAAAATTATATAATAACAGGAATATCTGAAGAAAATGAAAAGATACTGCTTATAGAAACGAAATGTAGAGGTTACATTATAATCATTTTCAAATATTTGAAGTACCTATTTATTTATTTATTTATTTATTTTTAATGTTTATCTTTGAGAGAGAGAGAGACAGAGCACGTGCAAGGGAGGGGAAGAGAAAGATGGAGACACAGAATCCAAAGTTGGCTCCAGGCTCTGAGCTGTAAGCACAGAGTCTGACTCAGGACTCGAACTCACGGATCGTGAGATCATGATCTGAGCTGAAGTCAGCCGCTTAACCAACTGAGCCACCCAGGTGCCCCAAAGTGCCATTTTAAAGAGATATTTTATTTTCCCATATATTGCTTTAAGAAGTAGAAACAAAAGAAAATATTATAAGTAGACTGGCTTAGTGTGAAAAAGACTTTCTTCAACAATGTGAACCCTTCAGAGACATAATAAAACTCCATAACAAGGAATCCATTAGCATTTCAAGGAAAAGAACTTTGTTGAAAATTTTATTCTCGAAATTCAAATGCCCAGTAGAAGTTTAGAATAAATGATCCCAAGTCTTCTGCAGTTTACATTTTATGATTATGTATAAATAAATTCCCATAGCAGAGAGATGTAGACATCCCCTTTGATTCTAAAAAAATAGCTGTATGTTATTATATACTCTCCCCATAGGTGAAACTGTTCCACTTATGCAGATAGATGGCAAATTGTCTATCAGTGACTCAAAAGAAGGCTGCTTAATTTGTTTCTGAGAAACCACATTTCAACTCATAAGGACTGCATTTAGAGCAAACGAATACTTTATTTACATAACATGAATATAAAGCATGTCTCCTTTTAATACTATTACATGAAATTATTCTTTTTGTATCTCAGAGTAAAAATATTCTCTATCCATATAACAATAGAATCTATGTATGTATGTATGAAATGCGAAATATTTTTCTAAACTACTTCGAATATTTTTGTAGAGAACAATCATATCTGAGATCAAAACTTCTATAAGGTGTGTATCTAATTCATTTTAAATGTATGCTTCCTGACTGGGGATATATATCTTTCCCTAGATTATACATTCTAGCATTCTGTTTTATTGTGCTATTTAAAAATACTATATTGATCAATTTTTCCTTCTGAGATAAAATACAGTAATTGTACAGGTGTTCATAATTTCATACATGTATTTCCAGGTAAAAATATGATGATTAAAGCCCTTCTTTGATAAGAGCAAATTTTCTGAACAAGACATTTAATACCTTAGGCTGTCAGTATTGTCATCTAGAAAATGAAGGGATTAAATTAGAAGAATCTAAGATCACCTCTATTTCTATAATCTATATTCTCCAAGAAATTATTTCAATATTTTATCAACGTTCTTTAAGCTGTTACTATGTACCAAGCCATAAACTAGGCACCGATGACACACAGGAATAAAACCTGAGGCATAGGACCTCATTAATATGCACCGTCATCTAAAGTGTTGTTAAAATTTATATTCACTGTGCCCAAGTCACAGTGTAGGTACAAGGGCAGAGTGATTTACTCCATCAAGAGGATGGCATTGAGGAAATATTTTACAAAGGAGGTAATGTTTGAGCAGTTTAAGAAAGAGAAGTAAAATTCACAGAAGACTCATGCATCTGACCATTTGTCATCTTTTAAAAATATGAATATACTCAATAAAAGGCAGTTATCATACAATTCATATGGTTCTACTTTGCATGTTTGAATTATTTACAATATTCTCAAATGCTTTTTACCTTCAGAATGATAAATAAATATTTAAGATACTTGGAGAGCGTATACCAGTTTGTATAAATATTCTCATAGTAGTTCTTCCAAACTCTAGAAATTCATTAAATTGTTGGACCAATTTCTTCACCTCCCTTTGGGAATAATACAACTTTTGCAAGGCCATCAGGTAACAAATATACTTAAGGAAATTCTGAGTTTTCCAAATTCAAGGTCGTTGGCTGTGAACAGAGAAATCTGAAATATACTAGGACTGTGACTGAAATATACTAGGATTAAAAAAATTCATTTTCATAACTTGTCCAGTTGAAGCTAAAAGCCGCATGCTTCTCATTTTACTTTGCCTTCCAGCTTTCATAAACCTCACGGACCACGCCTTTCTAGAAATACACTCCCTTCCCTTCCATGTTCAGTTGATGTTTCCCCTTACCACCAGCCTCTCTATCGGTTCCCCTGGATTTGCCTTCCCAAGAAGACCACTAAATGTTGCATTTCAAATTTCCATTGTAAGACTTGTACTCTAACATATACCAACCACTGCCTCCTTAGGCCATGTTCTCTATTCTCATGACTTCAGCTATCAGGTGTAGGAGAAAATGAGAGTCCAGCCCATTTGAATCTCTCAGATAGTGAAAACTTTCGCTTGCCATGTTCTTCTCCATAAACAGCTTGTCTTCATTTATGTCTTGTATCAGAAAATAGCGTGCCCATGTAAGAGATGCATAGGTATGTGGACAATGTTCCTGTCCTTTTTCAAATCTTCATCTCCTATATCTTTTTTTATTGCAATGTCAAACAGTATTCATTTATGTTGAAATACATATCAACATGAAATACATATGAAAGACATACAGATACATATGCATTTGTCTTTTGAACAATACAGAAGAAATGCAATTAAGAACAAGGTTACTAACACAAAATGCTACTTCAACTTGAAGCGGTTTGTTGATTTAGTAGCATCAGAAGGGCCTATGGGAGTTATAATAACTAACATTTCGTCCATCACCACATTTTACCCACACTGTCTCACTGAATTCTCACACGAAAGGGTTTTATATCTCTAAATTACTTTACCTTTCCAAGGTCTCACAGCTTCTCTCATTCTATTTGATAATATCAAGATATTCACTATTACCTATGTAGCTCTACCTTTTATTGCCTTTTATAAAAGTGCCAATATATACTTACACTCAGCTTTAATTACAATTACACATTTTAAAAAATTTTTTTAATGTTTATTTTGAGAGAGAGACAGAGCATGAGCGAGGGAGGGGCAGAGAGAGAGAGAGACACAGAATCCGAAACAAGCTTCAGGCTCTGAGCTGTCAGCACAGAGCCCAACGCGGGGCTTGAACTCATGAACTGTGAGATCATTACCTGAGCCGAAGTCGGACACTTAACAGAATGAGCCACCCAGGCGCCCCCCAAGTATACATTTTAAATTTAAACAGCCGACCAAAGATGAAACACCCATACTCAGAGTAATTTGATTATAAGACTAACTGAAAACAGAATTTTTCATTAAAAAAAAACAACTTTCTTCCTTATTTTTCCTTCTCTTCCCCTGGGGAAGCTCTGTTGAGCTTCTCAAATTCCACATATGACTGAAATCATATAATATCTGTCTTTCTCTGAGTTATTTTGCTTAGCACAATACCCACTAGTTCCAGGAAGCATGCCTATTAAGAGAACAAACAATACAGAGAACAAACTGAGGGTTGCTGGAAAGGAGGTGGGGGGAAGAGTTAAATGAGTGATAGGAATTAAGGAGGGCACTTTTCAGGATGAGCACTAGGTGTCATATGTAAGAGATGAATCACCTGGTTCTACTCCTGAACTCAAGACTACACTGTATGTTCACTAACTTGAATGAAATAACAATAATAATAATAATAATAATAAAGCAACTTAGTTTCATCTGTATTCCTGTATTTGAAACAATAATATATCTAGGAAGTAATCCACTTATGAATAGGTTCTGACTCTAGGACAGTGTGTGTTATGATGATTAAATAGAAATGGCTTGAATCTCATGTTCAAATTAACCTAGATTTGATGTGGGTTCACAGTCTATTTACAGAATTAAAAATAATATAATCTGCCATGATGAAACAAAATTGTTTGTTTTCTTTCCATGTCTGAAAAATGAAGGGCTTTTTCTGATCAGTTTTTGTTTTGTTTTGTTTTGTTTTGTTTTGTTTTGTTTTGTGTTCATAAAACAGACAAGTAAAAGTCCTGGCACTAGCCAGAAATAGTTACACCTTAGGAACCTCAGCAAATTGGCCTCTTTCAATGGGCAGCTATTGACCCCTCGTTCAAGATGAAGCTGCTAGTCAGTGACAGCTACAGCTTTATCAGTATTCATCAACCTCCGTGATGCTGGTAAGATTGTCACGTTTTGATCAAGTCATTTTCCAGCTAGTATTTTCCCAGAAGTTTTGGGCTTTTCCTTTGCATCGTAGCATCTGCACACATCAGTTCCAACGTACTGTTGAGAGACAGGGCCATTGTTCCTACAACACAAGGAACAACTCCCAAGCCCCACATAAAAGCAGAATATCTTTTTTCGTGTCTACCAACTCTCTCCATCTCTACAGACATCCGGTGAGTCCAAACCACAGCGCTGTCTTAATACCATAGAATTCAATAGGGATATGTCATGATCAGCTCAAACATAGTCTCTTTTTTTTTTTTAACTTTTATTTTATTTTTGAGACAGAGAGAGACAGAGCATGAACGGGGGAGGGGCAGAGAGAGAGGGAGACACAGAATCGGAAGCAGGCTCCAGGCTCTGAGCTGTCAGCACAGAGCCCGACGCGGGGCTCGAACTCACGGACCGCGAGATCGTGACCTGAGCTGAAGTCGAATGGTCAACTGACTGAGCCACCCAGGCGCCCCTCAAACATAGTCTCTTAATGAAAGGTAGCTGGCTACGTGTATTCCTACCTCCTCATTTTATTTCCTGTGTCATTTTTGATATCGTGATTTTTTTTGTATATATATATGGCCATATATATATCTAAAGTAACTCATATCCTTTAGATGATTTTCTATTGCCTTCAAAATAAAGACCAAATTCCTTCTTTGGATTTTAAAACCGTCTCTTATTTCCTACTAACTCCCTCTCTTCAGCCTTATTTGATGTCACTCATATGAAAGGTCTCCATACTCCAGCTACCCTGAATTTCTTTCAATTCTTTTTTTTTTTTTTTAGTTTATTTGAAAGGGAGAGATAAAGTGGGGGGGGAGGGGGTGGGCAGAGAGAGAAAGAGAGGGGAGAGAGAGAATCCCAAGCAGGCTCCACACTGTCAGCATAGAGCCTGACATGCAGCATGGGGCTTAAACTCATGAACCATGAGATCATGACCTTAGCTGAAATCAAGAGTCAAATGCTTAACCACCTGGGCCACACAAGTGCCCCAGTTCATTTACTATACCATTTTTCCACACCCAAAGCTATCAAACATATGTTCTATCTACAGGCAATGTACTTTCTTGACATCTACCTCACTTCTGCTTATTAATAAACTAGTACTTTTGCTTCAGATCTCAGGTTTCCCTCACTACCTCTCTCCTCAGACTATATTTGTTTTTTGATTTTAATATTCTTTACTTTTACTGTGAGCACTTAGTACACTGGTAATTTTTTTTAATGAAAGTCTTTCCTCTAAGTTCTGCCTTAACTTAAAATGTCCTATAAATTGTATACTGTTTTAATTAGTGTAGATAAATAAGCAACTAGATATATATATATATATATATATATATATATATATACACACACACACACACACACACACATATATATATATACACATATATATATACATACACACATATGTGTATATATATGCGTGTGGTATGTGTATATATATACATAGGTTCTGACTCTCTAGGACAGTGTCTTGAATGTCATGTTCAAATTAACCTAGATTTGATGTTGGTTCATAATCTATTTACAGAATTCAAACTTGGCTGTTCCAGTGAGCAGAGAAATAAAGAATGAAGAGTCACGAATTATTTGAGAGGAAAGAAATGCAAGATGTATCCTGTAGCAAAAGCAGCGGGAACATTTGGAAAAACCATGATAAGAGGAGACTTACTTTATTATTTTATATGGTTATGGGCATTACTTATTTGGATATAACTCACCAGAGTAGAAGTCTTCAGTAGGGGAGGGGTCTTGCTCTCATCTTTTAATTCTATTAGTGCCATTCACAAGTCAACGGATCTGAATAAATAATACATGAATGAATAAAGAAATGAATTAATATGCAAACAAATGAAACAGACACAGAATACAAGTTATTACATTGACTTGAAATAAAAAACATGTGGAAGCTGGGTAAGCTCTGGGGCAAATCCAGAATAACGTGAATTGAACTCAGGAAACGTGGTACTGAGCTAGACTGGTCCATAGAGATCAGCACTGAGCATCCCTAGTAATTTATTTGTAAAGTTATCCATTTGTATAGTCATAAATTTGGCACTTTGTTTGATCACGTTATCTGTGTTTGGTATCTATTGTAAGTTGGGAGTAGAAGTGACTTTTTAATCCTAGAAATGATTGTGACAAGGTTCTTCTTATCTGACCAGTTGAGAGGGACACAGAAACTAATGTCCAAGTACCAAACCTATTCCCGCTGCTTCCTGAAGTATCACCCAAGGACTAAGGGGTAGAAATACCATTAAATTACGATGCTCCATTAAATGTAAATCTCAGAGCCCTAATCATCCTACTTCTTTCTTGCCAGCCACACCCAGTCAACTGTAAACTCCTATCTTCTCATATTTCTGCCTGCTTTAATTTTGTTTCCAATACTGCTTTTTATTTTTTATTTTTTTATTATTTTTTTTTTAATTTTTTTTTCAACGTTTTTTATTTATTTTTGGGACAGAGAGAGACAGAGCATGAATGGGGGAGGGGCAGAGAGAGAGGGAGACACAGAATTGGAAACAGGCTCCAGGCTCTGAGCCATCAGCCCAGAGCCTGACGCGGGGCTCAAACTCACGGACCGCGAGATCGTGACCTGGCTGAAGTCGGACGCTTAACCAACTGCGCCACCCAGGCGCCCCATGCTTTTGATTTTTTAAAGTATTTATTTCTTTCTTCAAAATTTTATTTAAATTATAGTTAACATACAGTGTAATGTTAGTCTCAGGTATAAAATATAGTGGTTCAACACTTCCATACAACAGCCGGTGCTCATCAGGACAAGTGTAATCATTAAGCTCCATCCCCTATTTCACCCATCCCCCACCCCTCCCCTCTGGTTCTCTACAGTTAGTTAAGAGTCTGTCTCTTGGCTTGCCTCTCTCTCTCTTCTTTTGTTTCTTTGTTCCTTTGTTTTGTTTCTTAAATTCCACATATGAGGGAAATCATATGGTATTTGTCTTTCTCTTAGCATTGTACTCTCTAGCTCCATCCATGTTGTTGCAAATGTCAAGATTTCATTCTTTTTTCATGACTGAGTAGTATTTCATTGTATGTATGTATAAAATTACCATATATATACATACATATGTATGTATATATGTATACACATATGTATACATACATACATATGTATGTATATATATACACAAATATATATATATATACACCACATCCTCTTTGTTCATTCATCAATCCATGGACACTTGGGCTGTTTCCATAATTTAGCTATTGTAGATAATGCTGTTACAACATCGGGGTTTATGTGTCCCTTTGAATTAGTATTTTTGTATTCTTTGGGTAAACACCTAATAGTGCAATTGCTGAATTGTATACACACACACACACACACATACACAATTTAGCTTGTTAATCATTTCTATTAGAAGTATTGAGAATTATTCTATTAGGGCATGTACAGAAATATTTAGATCTGTGCTATATGCTGTGATAGAGGGGATGATGAGAGGTGGGGGTGGGGGAAGTGGGGGTGTAGGGAGGAAGAAAAGGCATGAGGGAGGGAAGGAAGAAAGGAGAGGGAGTACTTTGCAATTTTTAATTTTCAGGAAAATAAGAGCAGTAGAAATAAGAATTGTATATGCCAGAGAACTGCTGTGTTCATACCGAAGTATAAGAACAGTTTAATCAGGCTCACAGCAATGATAGTTAAACATAGTTGGCTACAACTGCCTCCTAGCAGAATTTCACATATAAGATAATATATTATTTTCCCTTAGAAAACTGTCTTCAACTCAACAAAACTTAGCCAGTTTAATGTATGGTATTCGATATATATTGATCTAAAATGCACATCTCCTTAGAGAAAAATGGAGTGAAGAAATAAACCAATAATAGCAGATGACTCAAACCAAGAAACACTTTTCACCTGAAATATTGAAAAATGGAGGGAAAGAATTTTTATTTGCTAAAATTAGCCAGAAGTTATTAAATCTCAAATTCCCTTTGAAAAGAAAGCCTGGGTAATCATTCCCATTCCCAGGGAAATATGCTTGTGGATTTGGTACCTGTATTAACTATTTGTGATAAAATATATGATGTATTCACCATACTCTTCTTGATATTTCTTTGGTCTAAAGTAATCAAAATACCTTCCAGAAACCCCAGATACACTCTTAGAGAATAGATTAATTTTAGTTAAACGTTTGCAAAAAGAATATTAAAAACACAATCTCTAACTTCCAGAAATTTTAAATTTGAATACAGCCATATGTGTAAAATCTCACATTTTTTTTCTTCTTTATTTTTTATTTTTCCCTTTTAAACGGCTATGGCTAACTGAAAGCCAGGAGAGAGGAGAAATGGAAGATGGGGGATAAGGTATCTTATAATGAATGGATATTATTATTATTCAACTACCAGATTATAGTGTACTTATGTTAGCATGAGAATTTGCATGGCAATGAATTATACAATTGAATGCATGGTAGGATCTCTTCATATTTGAGACAAAGAAGTATGGAGATAGGAGTAGAACAGAGGATACAAGCTCTCTATAACACTATATCCTAAACTTGAAAATGTAAGAATTTTACATTACATTTTACAGGGAAATCTTACAGGGGAAAAAAGTATCTTGCAACTCTAGTGACAAATAATGTTGAATGAGAGTGTTATTGGCATACAGACAGTCTCACTATAAAATCTCCATGAACATAGGAATTGTACAGCTAAATAAAAAGCTAATAAAAATTTCAAAAAAATAGCTTTTAAAAGGAAATCAGATGAATGGCTCCAATATAATGAGAAAAATGATGCTGTCTTGGTAAAACTAATGTGTATCTCACAGCATGAATAGGATAGAGACGCCGACTATGGTGTGAGTACTTATCTGTGTACGGTTAGTTCTGCTATGATGCTGGTTTTAAAAAGGCAGATTTGCTTCAAGATGAATGACATATTGGGGAACAATTAAAACACAATACACATTTCTTGTTTGCTTATGGGATACCTCCATGAGAAACACTATGAATGCAGAAAACTGAAACTGGGTGAATTCGGTAGGAGTAAATTAAAACCATGCTTTTCAAACATCTTCTAGCCACCTCAGTCCACCTCATTTGTTGTGAGCCACACCAGTTCTCATGTGGAGTTACAGCTTCCCATCTGATTTCAGATAATTTATCTTTCATCACTCCATGATCTCCCAAGCTGCAATCTTCTGGTGCTTATTTCCACAAGCAAACTTCAGGTCTTTTCCAAGCTAAAGTATACTATTTATTATAGTATTTGTGCCTTTCTTTCTTTTCTTTCTTTCTTTCTTTCTTTCTTTCTTTCTTTCTTTCTTTCTTTCTTTCTTTCTTTCTTTCTTTCTTCCTAACTCGAGAGAGAAAAAGAGAGAGAGACAGTGGGGGAGATAGGTAGAAGGAGAGACAAAGAATCAAAAGCATTCCCAACACAGGGCTCAATCCCACAACCCTGGGATCATGACCTGAGCTGAAATCAAGAATCAGACACTCAACCACCTGAGCCACCCAGGTGCCTCAGTATTTCTTAACCATTTTTGTGTATTTCTAATTATTTTTTTTAATCATTTTCATGAGGTTCCTATATTTTTGGAAGTTATGGACAAAGTTTTTGAGTATTATTTCCCTAGTTCCAATTTTTCCAAAAGCTTTTTGTTGTTTATTGTATGATTTTGCAGACAACAATGATGTTTAAGAACACATATATGTTGCATTATAGAGCGGACTACATCAGGAACCTGAGATGACCCAAAGCTCCTATCACATTTTTATATTCCAAGGCCCCACAGAAGTTTTACAAATTTAGGGCGCTGTGACTTATGGTCTTCACTAGGAATGATGGCATGATTTATATATTTAGTAGACTTTCCTCTTCCTTTGCCTAAAGAAATTAAAGTATTATACTGGCTCCAATAAAACTCACAAACACAATCACAACCCAATGGCAGTACTTGAATAAAAAATGGTTGTATTAGTGATTAAAATAATTTCATTTAGTGATTACTTTTTGGATCTCTTCCAAATTTAAACATGACAGGTTAAAATTGCCCAAGTTATCAAATGTCACATGCCATTTTCTTGCAGATACTTAGATGGTCTGTATTTCAGAAATACTCCATTAAATTTCAAAGTGCAGCTTAATAACAAAAGAAACAACAGGCCATCTCTAAGATTAACTGTATTTTCAGATTAACCCCATCCAGAAAAGTATAGATAACCATTACTGTCTTAGTTCGCTCAGGCCACTGTAACAAAACACTGTATACTGGGTCCCTTAAACAACAGACACATTTCTCACAGTTCTGGCGTCTGGGAAGACTTAAGATCAAGGTGCTGCCTGATTCACTTCTTGGTAAAAGCCCTCTTCCCGGCTGGAGGACTGCAGCTTACATTCTCTCCATATCCTCACATGGTGGAGAGAAGACAACTCTGGTGTTCCTTCTTACAAAGGCATTAATCTCATCATAGGAACCCCATTCTCTTGTCCCCATCTAAACCTAAATACCTCTCAAAGGTCCCACCTTCTGACACCATCACATTGAGGGTTAGGGCTTCAACATTACAAACTGGGGAAGGGGAGGGTAGAGCATTCAGTCTGACACTGCCTTTCCCAAGTCTTTTCCTCATTGACCCCACAATTAGAAACATCACTGACTTCCTAAGTCTTGAATAGACTCATATGTTATCTGGTTCATATATGTCTTTTACTTCAGCTGTGGTCACTACATCTTTTTATTTTTTTATTTACAGGCCCTCCAGTCCTCTGTTTCTGAATCTGATAACCAACATGCTTCCTGCTGTTGGTACTTCCATAGTGTCATGTTGTATATAATCTGACTCCTGTGAATGAACAGAGTTAAAAAATTCCTAAGCTCCTCAGAGCTTTCAGGCAAAAAATCTGTTCCAACTTCAGTTAGTTACCCTAATTTTGTTTACCTCAACTTGTCCAGAGGTACTTGGTGCTTATGAGAATAGTTTGTTTTATCAGAAGAGTTCCTGGTGAGGAAGGAGTGATGACATCAGAACAGAAAGGAATTTTCTTTGTTTTTTTTTTTTTGTTTTGTTTTACAATGGTAATTAGAACTATCTGGAAGAGAGCCCAAGGCAAAAATGTGTCATAAGAAGAGTCAAGAAATAAGATTACTGAGTTATAATTTAGTTAGAAATATGAGATGAAAAATGAAGGACTTCTGGTAGTGTTTAAAACTCATAGCACTATGGCTGTTTTGGAGTGCTAATGTATGGAGATGTTTCCAATAATACCACTAATCTAAATGCTGCAAGAAATTGTAAATACAGAGGAATCAAAGAAAGAAAAAAAAAGGATCCCTAAAATCTATTACTAAAGTAGACGTTTTATATCTATTTTAGGTACCCTTCTAGTACTCTTTATTGAAGAAAAAAGTAGTTTATTTATAATGTAATGATGCCACATTATACTCATCATAAGAGAAAAGAGTTTGCATTTATAATTTGTGAAATAAATTGTATTATAAATTATAAATATATGTACTGTAAATTATTGTGAAATAAATTGTACTAATAAATTGCTTACCAAAAATTTGTAACAATCCAACAACATAAAAAGCAATTTTGAAGGAAGATGTTAACTAGTGCTGATTGGTACCTAAACATAGCATCATAAGTTCACTGCTATAGAAAATTCGTAGAAATATAATTAAGTAGGACCAAACATTGGGATCATTCGGTTTACCATCTATCAGCCTGTGGCAGAAAGTTTCCTCTTACAAATGCCTGTGAAGTAGGCCAACAGTAGTTTTTCTTAGGCTTCAAAGTACAAGTATAGTTCCTGTCTTTTCATAAAGTCTAATATAGAGCAGGGACAAACAATATAAAAATAAAAATAGTAAGCACCTTTCACCAATCAGAAAACATATGGATATCTGCATTTTGAAAGATCATTGGGGTATTCCTAATAGGCCAAATTGTGAACTGTCTGGAAAATGATAAAAACAACAAAAAATAGAAAATAGAATATGGGCTATTTCAAAGAAACAGATAAGGGAAGAAGGTCAAGTTGTGAGACATACTTTTTTTTATTTTAGCAGAAAAGATATACGTACAAGTGTACAAAATTGAATGTCTTGCTTTATCGGCATAGCAATAACAGAATCTGGCCTCACCTGGGTGCCTATTCACTTTCCCCGATTTCCATTCTTAAACATTTCCTTACTTCCCACTTTAAGTAGCAATGGTGTAAATATCTGTTCTAGGGGTACCTGGGCGGTTCAGTCAGTTAAATGTCCGACTCTTAATTTCGGCTCTGGTCATGATCTCTCAGTTGTGAGATCGAGGCCCCAGTCAGGCTAAACTCTGAGCTGGGCCTGGAGCCTGCTTAAGATTCTTTCTCCCTCTGCCCCTCCTCCGCACACTCTCTATCTTTCTTTATAAATAAATAAATAAATAAGGCGCCTGGGTCGCTCAGTTGGTTGAGTATCTGAATGTTGGTTTCAGTTCAGGTCATGATCTCACAGTTTGTGGGTCCAAGCCCCACGTTGGGCTCTGCATTGTCATGGCAATCCCACTGCTTGGGATTCTCTCCCCCTCCCTCTCCGTCTCTTTCTGTGCCCCTCCCCTGCTCATTCTCTCTCTCAAAATAAATAAACTTTAAAAAAAAAAAAAAAAGAAATTAAATATCTGTTCTAAAATGCAGCCCATTTTTTACATTAAATTTTAAAAATGTTTGGAGTTCTAAGACTAGCCTTTCAACCATGTAAAGTTAGTTTTACATTACGTTCTGCCTTTCAGAGGATCACCGTTCAGTATCCAGGGACTTGAATATTTGTCACTCAACAGGGCAGACCGTGGCACTGGTAACACAGGACTGCTGTCAGGCAAACGGTGAATTTAGCTGAGGTGAGAAGAAACTCCACAAGTAATGAGACAGCTACAGAAAAGAAGAAATACAGTTCTTTATGTTGAGTGGCACACTTAGGATGGCCCAGCATCGAAGGCGTGCCCTCAGCTCCAGTGGTTGCTGCACGTTAAACTGATTGCAAGTCCAGTAGAAACAACAGCACGGCTTTAGTCAAAATGCCCAACTGGCAGGGGACCTGACAGCAGCTCTCAGCAGGGTCTCTTCTGGTGCGCTGTTACTGCCAAATGGTTCTCAATCCATTTGCCAAATGGTTCTCAATCCACTTCTCACTCACTTTAGCTTTCCCTGCAGCAGAGCAAGGATTCGAGTAAAACCCACCTACACCTCTTGTTCAGAATTAATGCCAAGGTGAATCAGCTTTTCAGGGAAGTAAAAATTCTCTCTTTCTTGGGGTGCCTAGGTGGCTCAGTCAGTTGAGCAACCGACTTGATTTCAGCTCAGGTCATATCCCAGGGTCCTGGAATCAAGCCCCATGTCAGGCTCCATGCACAGCGTGGAAACTGCTTGAGATTCTCTCTCTTTCTTTCTCTCTCTTTCTGATCTCTCTTTCTCTAAAATAGAAATAAACTGGGCGCCTGGGTGGCTTAGTTGGTTGAGCTTCCAACTTTAGCTCAGGTCATGGTCTCGCAGGTCGTGATTTCTAGTCCCATGTCTGGCTCTGTGCTGACAGCTCAGAGCCTGGAGACTATTTCAGATGCTGTGTCTCCCACTCTCTCTGCCTCTACCCTGCTCGAGTTCTCTCTCTCTCAAAAATAAACATTAATTTTTTTAATAAATAAAAATATGAAATAGAAATAAATTAAAAAATTAAAAAAATTCTTTCTCTTTCTCTCCCTCTCTCTCTCTGTCTCTCTCTCTCTCTCTTCCCATTCCTCCTCCACCTCTTTCTCTCTCAGTGTGAAGTAGTCTGTAGTAATATTTACATGTAGATGGAGAGGAAATTCCTAAAATAGCACACTGTAAAAGAGAAATGGGACATTTCACGTGGAAAGATGAGATTCAGTTTTTGAGGGTAACATATAATTCACAAAAGAAAACAGGGCCTTATAGTTAAATGGGATCTTGGACATTATTTGGTTTTGCTTTATCATTTCATACAAATGAACCTAAGCCGCAGGAAGGTCAATGTGACTTGTCTAAGGTTACAGAAGGCACCAAAAGTTGTTTTATTTCTGATAATTTTCAATATGTGACTCAGTGAAAGGGAGTAATGTTCAAAATACAGTTTCATCTGACCTATGTAATAATTCATACCCTGAAAGAGGTTTTACAAAATACATTTTTTTGTCATTATGAAAAAGTGTGTCCATAGTAAAAATAGAAATATTTCCTCTTAAGTTTTATTAATTTATTGGAAAAAAAATTAAAAAGTATCATTTCAACCCTTGTGGGAGCATAGAGAATTAATTACTGAAGAAATATTTAATTTAAAGAGGAAAATTTCAAGGCTATTTGAAACAAAACTTAAAAGCTGTTTCTGACTAAAAAAGGAATAATAGTAATATTTATGAGTTTATTTTCCAACACAGTCTTTTCAAATCAAGATAGATTACATAGAATACAGATATCTTTAAGAAAAAGCAAATTGCCAAGCTGCACATGAAACCCAAAGAATATAGTAGAGTTTTTATTTTGATTTCTATACTTTTTTATGGAATTTCTGGTGGAAGCAATGTATCAGGAACTAAATAATGGTAAGGTTTTTATTATAATATATTGTATTATCACCAGCATTTTATCACTCAGATGTCATGTTTTTATTGGTTGCCAAGTGTGTTACCTTGGACTTATATTGATGGAACTCTAGTTTTTTATTTATGAGCATTCTGATTTCTTACCCTGAAGAGTATTTATTTTTATTTTAATGATGTTGGCAATTATACCCAAAATAATATCATACGCAAGAGTAATGATCATCTTGTTGACTATTGGTAATTTTATATTTGCCGCCACTTAACAGAATGCTCCTACCTGAAGCTTTGCCAGAAATCATTTTTCTCAGGTGCAATCATACAGTCAACCTGGTGCAGGACTGTTGTCCAAATTATAATTGATATAGAGTGTTGTGTCCTCGAGGACAAGAAAACATTTCACAAAAAGTCAGGTCTGCACATAACTGTAACTCATAAAAGAAAGAATAAAGATACTCAGCCCAAAGTGGCACAAATGGTCAGATGAAAACAAAAGGATCAGAAGAAAGAGAATCATGAATCCCCAGAGAAGGAACGGGGAAAACAATCATAGGTGAAGAAACCAGCCAATCAATAAATCAGCCAGATTGAGATTGCAGTTAAAACACTCACAACGAATTTAGAGAAGATGCTCCGTAACACCCATGAGAATATTTTGCAAGGAAAGTAAAGGTGAGAATTTTGGTTTTAAAAAATGCTGAAAAGTGCAAAACTCAAACAGCAAGCAGACATGTGTGTACAAATGAGTATTTGTATGTGTACACATTTTAAAATCTATTTCTTTATTTTTAGACATTCTCAAAATTCACCTTCTGCTCCCTCCAAATTTACTGTGACCCAATCACTTAGTGAAATTGATCAGGCAAGTGATGGTAGCAGTGACTTCACTGTTTGAGTATTTGTATTTAATGCTTCATTAAAGTTGAAAGTTGGAATATAGTTTCATATGTTTCCACAGGGAGATCTGGCTACTCATTTTCTAATGCTTTATTCCGTTTTCCATTTCCTTCTTGCTAATGGTAGCGCTTTAGGAGAAGGGAAATGTAGACGACTGTCACAGTTTCAGAGTCCCTGAGCCACACAAGGTTCTGCCAGGTAGGGTTGCAATGCCTGGTCTCAAGTCAGAGCTCCACACATATCGCCACACGCTGCCGATAACAACATCCCATCCCACATAGATGTTTGGGGGAAATTAATCTGATTAATAAATTCATAAGATGGATAAATCAATCACTCCTATCTTTTTAAACTTTGTATAAAAGAGATTTTACAGCAAAGAATTTTTCAGACCTTGTTAATCCTCATCAAGTAGTTCCTTCTGCCCTTAAGTCTGGCTCTAAAAGGCCCTTATACGATACTGCAAATCAATGCACTCTATCAGAATTCTAATAATTTGTTTAAAGTCTAAGACTAGCTCAGTCCAAGACTGATACACATGCTAATTTAGACCTGTAGGTTTTCCTAACATGTATAACAGGGTGTAAAAAAAAAAAAAAAAAAAAAAAAATCTCTGAATGTTAATTAAGGGACACTGAAAAATTGGCAATAAAGAAAAAGTTTTGAGACATTAGATCTTCAAAAGACTAGACGAAAGAGATTGTTAAAAAAAAATGACATTGTCAATGCAGTGTACCCCGATTCTCTCATCAAACTAATTCTGTTACAGACAGCACAAAGCAAGAGGGTGTTTCGAGGTGCTCTGAGTCAGAACTGTGTGTTTAGTTGAATCATATGTTACCCGTCCAAATACAAACCTGTCCAATTGTGACTCAAAGCTTCACGTAGAATTTCTATCAAGGAGTCATCTAATAACACAGTCTTCATTTAAAATGGGCTTTCAGGACCTGGCCTCAAACTCAGTTACAAAAATAGAGAAGCCTGCTTCTGCAGTGAGAATCAAGCCCTTGTTCCTTCTGGGCAAATCCCTTCACTGGCACCTCTGCCACCATTTTTTAAATACAGATTTCTTGGCAACTCCTTTGATCAATGAAGTAATTCAGATTGGGTAACAGAGTAAACAGTTCACAAACAGAACCAGCTCTTTATGCTTCATCCACAGTTCCAAATAATTGTGTGAAAACATTTGGAATTATTTTGTAAGGGGGCCTACAAAAAAAGACATTTTATTTCCTATTTGTGAGAGATCTTAAAATCGCCCATTTTAACTCTACGAAGGCAAAGACGTCTTGAGTTCACAGTCCTGTTTAATGATTACAGTTCTCTATTTTTTCCACAAATATATACATGTTTAGCACTGTGCTCAGAACTATTCCAAATACTTAATTCTACAAATCGATTGTGGTTCTGTTATAGCATACTTTCATTTGAATCAAATCCCTTAGGAAGATAGGGGAAATTCAACAAAGAAGGAAGCCTGATGCCACTTGAATCCTTATAGAACTAAACCAAGTGTTGTAATCAATGCTGGTTATTATGGAGCTAATGATGATAGATCAATTGATGGTAGCATTTCTAAGAAAACACAAACCTTAACCAAAGAGTGTATTATGTGCAGTCACTTTTTTCACTCACGGAGGCAAAACAGTCTCTTGTGAAAGGACAGGATCAAACTCCGGGGGAATAAAGGCCAAATGCTACCCAGGTCTAGACACAAGAACTTCTAGATTAGAAAACCTCCACTTAGAAAACACTACCTGATTTAATCTGGTTTGTTGTATGGGAATTGATAACCATTATATTGAAACATGGAAAGAAAGAACCTAATCATCAAGAATTATTTTATTTAAACCTTTAAAGAGACCATAAGCTGGGTATTTTTATCACTATTATATAAAGACGAGCTAAAAGGCTGAAGAGATGTAATACAATTTTTATGAGGTCATAGAATGAGCTGGGATAGGGTTGAGATTTGAAGCCAGATTTATCTGTCTCAGAAAGTAAATTCTTACCCACCTATGACAGTGCAATCGACTTATATAATTAAACAGAATACTTGGACAACTGTTTCCTCAGTGTATAACAGGTATTGTAAATCAATACCTGTAAAGTCTCTGAACATTACTAAAAAAAAAAAAAAAATGTTTGTAGAATGCACAGGCTGTAGTAAATAGATGAAAATCACATAAATTGGATAGACATTCAGTGTTTAAACTTTTATAAAACAAGCTCATATGAAAAAGCATTAGTCAATCAATTCAATTTATAAACTCTTATATGCCCAAACTACCCTTGAACTCTAAAAGAATATAAATCTGATCAATCTCTTTTAGTAGGTAACAATCTACACCCATGAGGCACCTAGATATAAAAAGCCAAAGAGCAAATGGCATTAATGATACTAGGTTTAATACAAAGATTAATATTTATTTGAAGAATATTTTAAACTGTCTTCCTTAATATTAAAAAATAATATTACGAATAATCATAACACACAAAATAAACATACTACTAATGCACAAATCAAAGAATTATAACACAAAGGTTTATTTTTACTCAAATATAGTTTGCAAAAGGGTGTGTTCCCAATAACTCACAACTTTTAAAAAATTTGCTGTGGTCTATATACCTAGTAAGACAATTACATGCAAACTCTTTTGGTCTTCATTCTAACACCTGATCTTTCATTGTTCTGATTTTTAATATTGACAGGAAATAAATAGGCAAGTTGTTTTTTGTTTTGTTTTTGTTTTTTAAATGGGGTAAAAAAATGCTAACAATTCTTCCTAAAAGCATGCTTTGGGTTTTTTAATAAAATATTTTTATCACAGCTTTGGCTTTCCATCTCAGCAGGCAAAGTCCATGGGTCAGTAAATGCCATCAATACCATTCATGATTGCATGAATACAGCAAAGCCAAATGCATAATAAACAGCTCCTGCCAAAATGCAAGACTCTCTTTTATAATGAATATAAATCTTCCGTAGTAAATATTGAGAACATCCACTCCCTGCCTTCCATCCCAGGTTGCCAATCATACATGAGCTTTTCCCTTTATCTCTAAAGTTTCCAGAATATAGACTTTAAATCCTTCTCAGGCTCAAATTCTTTCAAATAGTTTTCCAGAGGCAGGGGAAAGAGTAGGAGAAGCTTTGAGAATTATGGAAGGATAGAGAAAAGCTAAAAAATATAGGGTAGAGGCTAAAAGTTATAAGCAATAGGACCTAGAGATTTTGGCAAAGGAGTAGACAACAGAACTCCACTGTTAAAATGAAACTCCAGGTCCAAAAGGGAGTTACTTTAGTTAAGCCCCACCTAGACTTCATACCTAACCTAATTAGAGTTTCAGCCTCTCCCAGGAGTAGAATTTTAAACCAATCAATCAAGTTCCTGAAGAGCACTAGAGAGATAATCCCTGTGAAAAAATGCCCCTCCCTTCCCCCCCAAGGGAAGGTGACCTGGCCTGAAACAACCCTTTCTTTTCTTTTGCTAACTTCCTTGTGCACACCATTTTGCCTATAAAAGCCTTCCATTTTGTACAGCTCCTCCGACGCTAACCCGATTCATAAGTCATTGGATAAAGCCAATTAGATCTTTAAATTTATTCAGTTGGATTTCGTTTTTTAACATTATACATGCAGAAAAAAACATCAAAAAAAACACACCTCAAAACACTCTTTCCCTTTACTATGTAAAACTGATGTATTTTTCCATTGATATGACTTGGATTTAGCTTAAGTAATTAGTGTGAAAATGATCCAATCTTCTTGTATAATTAAGACAAAACCTGATATTGATTAATGCCTAAGAAAGAGGGATGGACAGACATACAGCAAGGAGGAAAAGAGCTGAATTTTTGGGTCATCCTTACATTGTCACCATCATGGTCTTAAGGCTTGCTATTTTTCTTTCCTCTGGGAGAATTTGAATATTTCAAGTAAGTTATGAAACTTTTCTTGGCATTGTCAATAAATAACAGAGTCGCTTCAAGTCCTCCTTGGAAAAAGCAGAATATGGACATATAAATAGATAATTAGCTCAGCAGATATCTATTTAAATAGAAAAAGAAAAAAAATCTACATTAGTCTAGTTTATTGATTGTAGATATAAAATCTATCATTTGTTTCAAGGCTTGTGTAATGGCTCCAGAGGGGACTTATAATTTATGCAGTAGAAAGAAGTAGGTGTTAGGGAAATTAGCTAAATAAAATTACAGACAAATGTAGTCACACAGTATTACTAGTTCCCATGGAGATTTTTATGTGGATCAATTTAACCCACCATAATGATCAGGCCTTAAAATTGGAAAGAATAAGAAAGAAAAAAAAAAAACAGAAATCTTTATTTCCAATGAAAATATCTCCATATTTTAATCTCAGAATCATGCAAGACACTATGAAAATATATCCTGGTTTCCCCTGGATGTGCAAAAGGTGATTAATTCTCTCATGGTTTTTCTAGCAGTAGAGTTATCAGGTACTACACTGCTTTATTTCACAATTCCGTAAAATTAGCATTTGCTTTTAAGATCTTGATAATTGGTGCAATATTTAACAAATCTCTGTAATTCCTAAATTATTTTATCCTAAATACTCTTTGTAGCACATTCATAATAATCTTTTCATTAGATTCTATAATCAGATTATCTGTGATAAGGTAGTATATTTCTCATAATTATCTTAAGTCAAAAAATAAATCAACCCTGACTACATGTAGACTAGATGATATTTCTCTCCATGTTCTATTCTTCCAGTTAATTCTATAATTGATAAATATTATGTTTCCAATCTTAAAGTATGAACAGAAAATGCAAACATTTCTTCTTTTTAAAGTTTAATGTTACTCTAATTTTTAATCAGCACTGACAGGTCGTGAGGTAAAACATGTTTTCTCTAACACTAATAAAAAAATAAATCTCTAAACCTGAATCAACAGGCGCTAAAAATATGCTCTTTCACTTAACAATCTGCTTTCTGGAAATGGGCGGTAAGAAATTACTCATTTACAGAAAAGGACCAATTTTAATAATGTAAATATTCAATATAGAATTATTTATAAGAGCAAAAATTGGAGATTAACGAAATATGCAATCAGCAAAAATGGAATTATGCAATAGCCACTGGAGGGAAACTTAGACATGTAAAGCCTTTTTGGAAACATAATATGCATTATGTTTAATATCGCTAAATGTCTGTGACAACATATGCATACACTAACAAAATTATGAAAAGAGCAATTTTGTAAGGTTAGTGAAATAATGCTAACCTGCATGCAAATATATATTTACTCTTACGTGGTTTTGACAATGAGAACTGATAAAATGGCAGTACTGTTAAAAGGTGTAGAAATAATTGTTGTCATGTTTTATATTATATAAATAACTCATAATCTATATGCCAATTAACAAATATACATTTATTGATTCATTGTGGAGTTGAGTAGCAGGCCAGAATGTAATTATTTTAATCTATGATCTTTCCTATGAAGAAAGAATTCATCTTCGTGAAAGTTACGTGTTCAGTAAATTTTCACCTTCCATTTTTAATTCTATAAGCCCAGCTTCATAAAGTCCAGCTTATATGTCACATAACTAATGCTGGAAAGGAACATATGCTGCATGTCTCTAAATGCTCAACCATTTCTGTTTCTGCAACTTTTCTATACATGAAGGATAGCAGGTTATATAATTATAGAAGTGGCATTTATGACCGCAGGCTTTCAGTATTGTGTAATCATATCATGCAGGGTGATACATTAAATGTAAGGTTAGAAAAAGCAGTCAGGCTATACTTAAAGTCAACAAGAGGCCATCAACCTAGAAGAAAAAACAGTGACTATGGCATGAATTATGACACATCGGGCTATGCAAGGTAGGCTCTTTCAACCACAACCATTAACAGCTTGTGAAAATACCATTAAAGGACTCATTTCGAAATGGTAATATTTATCAAAGGCAGACAGGTTTATATGGTGTTCATCAGATTTGGAACAGTGCTACTGGAATTTCATTGACTTGTGAGGGAGCACTGAACCACAAAGGCTTTTTCAACACCTCTTCCCATGCCCCTTTTTATTTTATACTTATTTGATATTTTGTCAAGATGAGCACCACACGTAATTAAGAACACTGAGTTCTAAGTCTGAATTGGTTCTCTCTTTGCCACAGGAACTTGGACATGACATTTAACACGACCTCAATTTTCTCATGTAGGAAACAAAGAAATTAAAGAAAGACAGCAACCTTTAATAAATAATGTTTTAACTAGGATATCTCCTGCTTTTCATAGCTTGTAACATTCTCCTGAACTTTTTTGTTGTTATTGCTGATATTTGAGGCCTTATACATTTATGTTTGTTTCCATTTTGTTTAGAAACTATCCCCAAAATACAAATCGAAAATAGAAGAAATATCAGAAATGTATGTGTATGGGTTACACGTGGGATCTTTAAGGCAAGGAAAGAAGAAATGTAGGAGGAATAAAAATTAAATAAGAAAGTAATTAGGATTTATGAATTTTTACACTGTCAAAACCTAAATTTCTAGGGACTTCCAGTCATGTCTCAAAGCAGAACAAAGTCACAGGAGATGAAGACTACTATTTTCATCATTGAACAACTGCCCACGACACACAACATTCCCCATCATTGTCTGCCTGCTTAATGAATCCAGACCATCTAGATTGGAGATAGTCATCTACCAGCATCAAAGGGAAATAACCCAGCTAACCCATATCTCTAGGAAGAGGAAAACGATTCCTAATTTGGACAACGTGAAGAATATGTCCCACCCCTGTTCCCAGCACTGTTTGGTTAGAAAGAATTAGTTCCCTGAGGAAAGCTGGAGCTCTTATATCTTCTCCAATTCCTTTAAAAATGGGAAGTGTCTATCTAGGGTTAGGGGTAGCCAAGAACCTGAGAAGAATAGGAAAAAAAAAAAATGGCCCCCACAAAAAATGTCAATATCCTCAAGCCCCAGATCCTGTGCTTATGTTAGGTTACATGGCTAGAAAAATATTAGGCATGAATTCATTTTTGGAAGGCTACTGATCAGATGACCTGAAGATAGAATTTTCTGGATTATCCAGGTGGGTAAGATGTAATCACAAGGGTTCTTTACATGTGAAAGAAGGAGGCCAAAGAATAAAACTCAAGAGTTGGGGATGTGAGAAAGACTCACTGGCTGTTGCTATCCGGAAAGAAATGCAGCCCTCTGACAATTTCTGACCTCCAGAATGTAACAGAATAAATGTGTGCAGGAAACTGATACAACAGCCTTAAAACCTCTAAGAAAAAGCCTGTTCATGTTGTACAATTTCTTGATGGGAGCAACAATTTTCCCTATTTCTTGAGAGAAAACTGAAGCTAAACTTTCCTAGCCAAATTGCTGAACTAAAGGTTCACACAGACAGAGTCTGGGCCTGCCTTTCCCTAACTGGACACCTACGTCACATTACAGCCTGATTACAATCCTATCTGTGAAGACTCTTACCTGTAGCCAAACTAGAGTTCATGTTTTTAATTCTAATCATTTAGACTACTAGCTTTTGTTTGTAAGTAACCTTGTCCATATTATAATGTTGTGGGGTTTACAAACATGATTCAGAAGAGAGTTTTCCATGTTGTAGAATCAGAAAGATATAAAGCTGCCAAATATTTAATATTTTACCAAAAAAGTTTGCTCTGATAAAAGTATAAATTTTGCTTTACAGTATTACCAGATTCAATGTTCCTAGTTGGTGAAATGGAAAAGTCTTAAAGAATAATCTTCAAAAATTAGATCATAACTCACATATCTACTCTCTCTCATATGTGGACTTTTTAAAGAAAGTTCCTTGTATTCTCTCAAAAGTTTCATTTGAAATGTTCTTATGTTTTTGATAGTTCAGGTGGTTAATTTTAGACAAAGATGGGAAAAGTGCCAAATTTGAGGATTCAACCAAACAAAATCTCAAATTTGGTATTTTTTATCTTTCTTTTATAGTCCCACTTGAATTCTTCACTATGTAACACTATTTCTTTGAATAATTTTACCCTTTTTTAAAAAAGATAATTTTACCCAGAGTTTTGTTGAAAATACTACGGTTGCTATTGTAAACCTATGTTTTGCATTTATTTCTTTGAAACAAAGTCTAACTTCTTTGCATCCTCTGAACTTAATCCTGGAGGATTTATCTCTTTGTACCTAAAGAATATAAAGAATTACATTATTCCATTTTACTTGCCTTTAAGAGATTTCAGATCAAAATAGCAATTAGGTATGTGTCCACCCTTTCTCCAAATTGCCCCTAAAGCTATGTTTATATGAGGACAATAACTTAACCAATGGGGCAACAGGCTCATCAGTTAAGCAAAAATAATATAGAATTCGCACCCCCCCCCTTTTTTTGTCATAGAAGCTAAACATGAATAAGACTTTTGAAGGATAATGCAATTTGCCTCTCAATTCCAGTAAGGAGAAACTATTAGCCATCTTTTGTTAGTAAACTGCTTTAAAAAAAAAAAAATATATATATATATAATATATATAATATATATATATATTATATATATATATATATATATATTATATATATATATATATATATAATATATATATATTATATATATATATATTTAAATATATTAAGTTGCTTAAAGCTCCTTTTGTTTAAAAGAGAATATAAGGTGACTTTTTATAATAACCATACTTAAAGTGGAATAACAAAAAGATGTAAATGATTTTTGATTGATTTAAAAGCTCCTACTTATCTTGCTATCCGCTGAAATCAACTGTGCTTCCAGTTTTTAGACCTGAGCAGCTGCATTTTGCAATGAAGTGACTCTGGTAGCTATTCTAAACTGTAAAGTTGGGCTATGTCCTATATAAGTTTCAAAGTTTCAGTTCAACAAAGAAATCTTCCAATGGAACCAGATCCAGCTCAGCATTGTGTTACAGTGGTTGCAAAAAAGGTATAGTTTATGGGAAGACTTACTGAGTTTCCTGATGTTGTCTCCTAAGGAAAAATATATCCTCACACATCTTAATGGTTCTTTATGTCCAATAGTATTTCAATGTACTTACCAAGAAGATTTTAATGTTCCCCTTAGCTTCACTAAACTTTAGACAGGCTTCTTTCTGACTCTAGGCCCCTGACCTTTGAGCAGTTAGTTCAGAAAATTTCTTTTTTTTTTTTTTTTATTTTTGGGACAGAGAGAGACAGAGCATGAACGGGGGAGGGGCAGAGAGAGAGGGAGACACAGAATCGGAAACAGGCTCCAGGCTCTGAGCCATCAGCCCAGAGCCTGACGCGGGGCTCGAACTCACGGACCGCGAGATCGTGACCTGGCTGAAGTCGGACGCTTAACCGACTGCGCCACCCAGGCGCCCCAGTTCAGAAAATTTCTAATTGTAAATTCTTTCCCTGTCCTTTGAGATGTAAATACGTTTTAAAGCTTCTTGCCAGTGTCACAACCCAGGAATGTCTTTCTCAAGGATCTAGGTGCTGTCTTTCAAAAATGTAATCTTGAGGTGCCTGGGTGGCTTAGTGGGTTATGCATCTGATTCTTGATCTCAGCTCAGGTCATGATCTCATGGTTTGTGAGATCGAGCCCCGCATGGGGCTCTACGTTAATGACCCAGAGCCTACCTGGAATTCTGTCTCTCCCTCTGTACCTGCCCTTCCTCCATTTGCGTGTGTGAGTGTGTGTGTGTGTGCACGCGCGCGCGTGTGTGTTCTCTCTCTTTCAAACTAAATAAACATAAACAAATATATAAGTAGTTATGAAGGAAGATAGTGCTATATCTCCCTGTTTTCATGGGGTGGGGGGGTAGGAGCCTAACTTCAATTAGCAAACAGAGATGCCTAATCACAAAGAATAATATTTCAAAATCATAAATAACTCGAGGTCCTGGAACTACCCCATTGATCAACTTCCTCCCAAATATCTTCTAATACTCTTCCACCAGCTCACTCCAGTCTTAACAACTCTCCTGTCCTTTGTTTCAGCAAAGCTGAATTATGACTCAGCTATGGTGTTTTTTCCCTATTGCAGTAATCTTTATTTAACAAAGCACAGTTTTTGCCTTGATAGTACCTAAAACGTCTGTTCAATATGTTCAATTTCTTGCTATTATCATCTTTTTTGGTAACAACATTTTTTCGGAGGGGGGTACAGATAAACAAAGCTCTTTTAGTTCTGATTCTGACTATGATACACTCCAAGAGAGGCATGAAATCCAAGACATTTCTTACATTTTAATAGTGCTTTGAATTTCTAGGAAAGATTCCACTTATATTTCAGAATATTTCAATATGGCCAGAGGAAAAGAAATCTCCCCAAAACCTCCTTATGAAGCCCTGGAACTGGGTAAAGTCACAGATTTGTACCCAGACTGATTCTCATAATGGATTATGTGTTAAAAGCATGGACAGATTTACATTTGCACTGAAAGCCCAGAGTGAATCTGAAGAATTTGTTTACTTTAGGGTTAAGAGGTGAGCTACAACATATTCTCACTGAGAAACAAACAAAACCCCAGAAAACCTGAAAAAGAAGGGAGTTCTAACAGTTCTTTGGTGCAGTTTATTAATTCCTTTTTGTTACTAAATCTATGCTCATATAAAATAAACTTCCTGTGTTAGTAAATGGAACAATTTAGAAAAATTAGTAATTTTTAATCAAGGAAATGTAGATGTTTGTTCTATTTCTAGTCAGACCTAATATACTCAATTAGCAGAAAGTTTGGGTGAAGAGAAAAATTCAAAACAGAGACTGAATATGAAATGATCCATAGGCAAAGACTAAGTTGAACAAAATGAGGGGTGAGGGGTGAGCAGTAAGGATAATTAGGAAAGCATCATTAAGATGGATTGAGTATGGGGCACCTGAGTGGCTCAGTCGGTTAAGTGGCCGACTTCAGCTCAGGTCACGATCTTGCAGTTTGTGAGTTCGAGCCCCACATCAGGCTCTGTGCTGACAGCTCAGAGCCTGCAGCCTGCTTCAAATTCTGTGTCTCCCTCTCTCTCTCTCTGTCCCTCCCCTGCTCGTGCTCTGTCTCTCTCTGTCTCTCAATAAATAAACATTAAAAAAAAAAAAGATGGATTGTGTGTGTGTGCTTCTATCACAGTCTCTATAGATTTTATCCTTTCTCCATCTTTAAAAACTCTTTTCACCCAGATTCCTCAGATTTTATCGTAGTGATTTCTGGAGCTGGTTACCAAAGTCTTTCTGCTGAAAACAACTTGCCTGAACTATTTAAAGAATACTACTAAAGAAGTAGACCAATAATAGCAGGTGTGAAAAAGACACACTGGTGCAAATAAAAGGGAATGTTAGTCACACTGATATCACAACCAGACTGTTGTGAAATCACAACAGTCTCAATGACTGTTTTATTTTACTTTAGACGTCACCTAATTCTGTTAAAACATTGGGGCTTACACTCTGGAAAACAGTGTGGAGGTTCCTCAAAAAATTAAAAATAGACCTACCCTATGACCCAGCAATAGCACTGCTAGGAATTTACCCAAGGGATACAGGAGTGCTGATGCATAGGGGCACTTGTACCCCAATGTTTATAGCAGCACTCTCAACAATAGCCAAATTATGGAAAGAGCCTAAATGCCCATCAAGTGATGAATGGATAAAGAAATTGTGGTTTATATACACAATGGAATACTACGTGGCAATGAAAAAGAATGAAATATGGCCTTTTGTAGCAAAGTGGATGGATGGAACTGGAGAGTGTGATGCTAAGTGAAATAAGCCATACAGAGAAAGACAGATACCATATGGTTTCACTCTTATGTGGATCCTGAGAAACTTAACAGAAACCCATGGGGGAGGGGAAGGGAAAAAAAAAAAAAAAAGAGGTTAGAGTGGGAGAGAGAGCCAAAGCATAAGAGACTGTTAAAAACTGAGAACAAACTGAGGGTTGATGGGGGGTGGGAGGGAAGGGAGGGTGGGTGATGGGTATTGAGGAGGGCACCTGTTGGGATGAGCACTGGGTGTTGTATGGAAACCAATTTGACAATAAATTTCATATATTGAAAAAAAAAAAGAAATCCAGATTAATAAAATTAGATACAATGAAAAAAAAAATAAAATATTGGGGCTATTTATTTATTTATTTATTTATATTTTTTTTAGAGAGAGAGCACACAAGCAGGGGAGGGAGAGAATCTCAGGCAGGCTCCACACCCAGTGCAGAGTCCAACCAGGGGGTCCATCTCACAACTCTGAGGTCATGACCTGAGCCCAAATTAAGATTCAGATGCTTAACTGACTAAACCGCCCTGCTGCCCCAGGTGGAGAGATTTTAAGAGCTATAGTGGGGAGATCACAGGCCTTCTCAGGTCACTGTTGTTTCTAATGGTAACATTAGTAAACAGTCTCCTACCTTTATTTTTTTATTTTTTTTTTTTTTTTTTTTTTTTTTTTTAAATTTTTTTTCAACGTTTTTTATTTATTTTTGGGACAGAGAGAGACCGAGCATGAACGGGGGAGGGGCAGAGAGAGAGAGGGAGACACAGAATCGGAAACAGGCTCCAGGCTCCGAGCCACCAGCCCAGAGCCCGACGCGGGGCTCGAACTCACGGACCGCGAGATCGTGACCTGGCTGAAGTCGGACGCTTAACCGACTGCGCCACCCAGGCGCCCCTAGTCTCCTACCTTTATGACATAGGGTAGTTTTACAACTTAGAGCAAAGCACCAACCCTCCCCCATCCTCCAGAAAATGGGGCATCCAGGTGCTATCTTCTTTGATGACTGCATTTCAAAGAGATGGCTCTCAGGTTTTTGAGATAGAGATTCCTGGATCATAAAACTGGCACAATTTTTTTTTTTTTTTAAAGATTTACATCTCAAAAGAAAAGAGAAATAATTTACAAGTTTTCTACAGTAAACACTGCAAGGAAAAGGAGGTCAGGGCCTTAAGTTAGGAAAAAGCCTGTCTATAATTTAGTCAAACTGTGGGCAACATTAAGGCCATCTTGGTTGGATGACATTGATCTGACGGAAAAATTAGTGCTTTGGAAACTATCAATCTAGAGCAGCAGGCTCTTACCACACATAGCTATATTTTCTGAGAAAATACGACCTGCTTCATGAGTCATTACAAATTATTTTTAATGATCATAGCTTCATTTGTACCTCATCCTATACTTTTAATGTGTTCATTTTTACCATGTGTATACTTGCATGCTGTTTTTCTATTTTCTCATAACAGCTGAGGAGGGTTAAATAAGTTAGAAAATATTAAATGTCATTAGTTTATAGATGAGAGTGCCAGGGTCAAAAGAAGTCAACCCACTGGTTTAAGCCACACATTGTAACAGAATGAAACCATAGCCATAATGCATCTGTCAGTGGAAAGGTTTCCCAGTGTGGCCCATTGTTTTGTGTGCTGTGTATATGACTCCCTATGTGTGTGATGTGTATAAGCAAAAATGCAAACAATATCCATTTCTAATTGAATGGAAACAAAATATTTTCCCAGGAAATATGACAACAGAAAACCTAAAGGCAAAATGTCTTACTTTAACTATTTTGTGGAAGCAAATATTTTTACTTTACTTTTCAAGAGTGTGTGGTCCCTCTAAGATAAAATACATTGTCTTTTAAGAGATAAAATAACAATTTCTTTTAAAATATCAACATATGTCCATCATATTACAGGAACATAGTATTACACTTTTGATTGAAAAGACCAAGGCCAGGAGCACCTAGGTGGCTAAGTTCATTGGGCATCTGACTTCAGCTCAGGTCATGGATCTCATGGTTTGTGAGTTCAAGTCCTGCATCGGGCTCACTGTTGTCAGCACGGACCCCACTTTGGATCCTCTGTCCCCTTCTCTCTCTCTCTCTCTCTCTGCCCCTCTCCCACTGGTTCTCTCTCTCTCTCTTTCTCAAAATAAATGAATAAACTTAAAAAAAAAAAAAAGACATGAGTCATATTCATCCAGCTAATCAATGACATTCTAGAAGTTGCTTCACTTTGAAGTTTTGTTTTGTTTCCTAATTGAAAACACCTATAATCACCAGCAGAGAGCTTGATTGCAACTTATTTGTTAAAAAAAAAAAAAAAGAGTTTTCTTTTAAAACATTTACTTCGACCAGTTAAATATTTTGAACCATTAAATGGCTCTGCTGCTAAACCCTTTGTTGTCCCCCCGATGTTCTCAGTATTTTGGATGGCTGAGCAAAGAAATAATGATGAAGTTATATATGACGAGAGGTAGAAGGGAAAGGCATATGGGAACACCTTCATATCCTACCTCATAACAGGATTATAAATTTTAGACTGCCCTAAAGAGACATGCTGCTTGTGTTAGAGAGGACCTGTCAGGATAATGGACGGAAGTTCTATAAACTTCCTGGTCGCTGGCAGTTTAACTTGCTCCAGGTTTGAAAATCCCCGACAGCTCCATCTCTCTTTGAAGAGAAATCAAAGGTGTGGAATGTGAACAAACAACTGACAACATAAAATTCATTTTATCTGCACTTGAAAGAATATATTTATGGGTAATATAAGTGGTATGAACTTCTGATCTCCCAATGATGGGGCTACCAGACAACAGAAAAACACAAAGCAAAGAACATTCATTGGAAGCAGCATATTTTTGCACAATTTGTTTTTTTTTTTTTTTTACAAATATGACACTATATCTTTTACAGTTTGAGGTGATATACCTTATCTAGACGGCTTCTAAAATGAAAGCAATACTTTTGAGGTTAAAATTATTTCATAATTATATAAGCTTTCTGACTCTCATTCAACTTAGCACAAAGGCAACTGTAAAGAAACAAACAAACAAAAAAACTGTTTACTTGACATTTAAGCCTGTTCTTTTACAGGATAAATTGAGAAATCAGTTTATAATAAAGTATGGGGGATATAGTGTCATATTTGTAAAAAAATGAGCAGTTTGGAGGCACTCCTGTGTATTTTTCCAGCATATGAAAAATCTCACATTTTAGATAACAAAACACAGGGTCGATTAACATTAACTTGTTTTCTGTGCAGTCTGAGCTGATTCCCTGCTGATAAACATTGTTCCAAGTAACAGCAATATTTGGGAAGGGCAGGCTACGTATTTTGTTTGTATCGATTAAAACTGCATCCGATTGTTTGCCAATAGGAAAGCTAAATGAGATGTAAAGGTTCCAACAATTACATAGTTGATTCCAACAAAATGAAGAAATCACCTTTATTTCTGAAAAATAAAATAGGGTGGAGAGGTGGAGAAGGGAAGGGAATGCTTATCTGAATGATCCAGCTTGCTTTTGTATTGTTCTAAAATCACTGCTTGCTTGTTCAACATTCGCACCATTCCATATCTTTATCTGGGGTTTGATACTCTATAAAGTTTTTGTTTAATACTATACGAATTACTGCGTTTATTTTTGGACTTAAAATCACAACATTTTTCACTGCATATCTAATGTTGAAATGTTTCCCAAGTGTTAAAACAGTTTGTACTGGACTAAACAATATTCTTCTTTACTGAATATAACCATTTCACTAGTGATATGAAATTCAAATATTAATCATCGATAGTTATAAGCAAGCTATAATATCTGACTTTTTTTTTGAGAGATTGGGTGCAAATGGGGGAGAGGGACAAAGGGAAAGAGAGAGATATCATCTTAAGCAGGCTCCGCTCAGCTCAGAGCCTGACACAGGGCTCATTCCCATGACCCTGGGATCATGACCTGAGTGGAAATCAAAAGTAGGATGATCAACCAACTGAGTCACCCAGCAATCCCTTGACTAATTAACTTTTATGGTGACATTTAGATTTTATAATTTTCTTTATCTCAAATATTTGTTTCCCTTAAAATTAGGCAATAGAGAAAATTCCAATGTAACCATTATATATTTTATTATACAAAAATTCATTTTTATCTTTATTGTACAAAAATATATTGCATATTTTCTCAGGCAAGAAAGATCACTCTTTCTTCTCACCCCCACACAAGAATAGTCCACAAAAGCCTCTGATTATTGTTCATGTGAAAATTTATATAGTTTAAAATGAAAGTTCTATGAAAAACTGTGTCCATCTGTCAGTAAGGTATAAGCTACTTTGAAAAAGCAAATATAAAACAGATTTATTGATTTTGTAAACATATCACATATTTTATTCAACTATGATAGCCATATTGTGATATATGACTCAGAGAAACTCTAAAGAGCATCAGTGTATTTGAATAGGATCTAAAATTTTCAGTATGTATTTGATAACCTTATATGTTATTGATAATATTTTCAAATTTGCAAAACCTTTCTTTTCACAACATTGCACAATAATCATGAAATAATCATTGGCTTTTTCTTAGAAATTTAAATACATATCCTTATTTATCCTAATTTAATTATTTAGTTAGATTCTTTTATATTTCTGCTAATTGCTATGGATGACCAGGAGTAGATAGAATTGGGGGGATGCAGGGTCATGACTAGTTTAAGCATTTATTAATAGGAAGCAGGAGATAAAATAATATATACAACATGTTCCCTGGTTGGATCATGAAGAAGTGTTGACCGGAAGTAAACTATGTTGGGGAGCATTGACAGAGCTTGCTGCTAGAGAATCCCTCACAATCGACTTTATTAGCCAGTTCAGAGAGTGGACTTTATTTTAAGGACAATGGAAAACCCCGAGGCATTAAGCAGGTGAGATAAATGAGCATATTTTATCTCAAGAATAATCATCCTAGCTGCAGCATAGACAAGAGATCCATAGAAACAATAAGAAACTTGTGAAGGCTTTATTAATTCAGGAGCCAAATGATAGTGGTTTACTAGCTATGGCCTGAAAGTAGACATATGAGAAATATTTAGAAAACAGAATAAAAAGTACCTAGTGAGAGATTCTATAGAGGGATTAAGAAAAGAGCGAGGCAACAGTTACATGAATATTTTACTGTTCACTAAGATTTGAGAGTACATAAAGGTGATAACATTAAAAGGGGACCTATTGTATTCCCAAGAGCCCCTTAAACTGTATGCTTAGATATGAATCGGAAAAACAAGAAATCTTAAATGGGAATAAAGGTTTTGAAACAAACACCATACACCATATGGGTGCAACAAAAATGAATGAAATGGTGGGGAAAAATATGACGTTAGTTGTGATGTCTCTTCTTTCATTTCTGACTTTAGCTATTTGAGTATTCTCCCTCTTCTTCATTAATCTAGATAAGGATTTTTTCCTTAGCTGGATTATTTTGATATTTAAAAACAACAACAACAATAAAAACAAAAACAACAACAACAACGTCTTAGTTTTACTGATTTTTTTTCCTATTGTTTTTGTATTCTCTGTTTCCTTTATTTCTGCTCTATTACTTTCTTCCTTCTGCTCTCTTTGGGTTTAGTTTGTTATTCCTTTTCAAGGTTCCCTGATGTGTAAAAGTAGGTTGTTGAATAGAGATTGTCTTGTTTTTTGAAGTATTACAATAAGTAATATGTATTTGTCTATTTGTCTTTACGAGTGAACTTTATATTTTCCTATGCCTTTGTATTACTGTCCAGTATCCTTTAGTATGTCTTGTAAGGTAAGCTTGGTCATGATGAACTTCCTCAGTTTTTTTTTTTTTTAATCTGGAAAAGTCTTTATTTCTCCTTGCCATCTTTCCCCCATCTTTTGTTTTCCCATCTTTTAAATTGTAGAAATAGGCACATAGCATAAAATTTACTACCTTCCCCAATTTTAAGAATACAGTTTAGTGACATTAAGTACATATTGTTGTGCAACCCTCAACACCATTCATCTCCAGAATGCTTTTCATCTTCTAAGACTAAACTCCGTATCCATTAAACAATGCGCCATTCTTTCCAACTCCTGCCACCCACCATTTAACGTTCTGTCTCTATGATTTTGACTACTCTTAAGAACCTCATATAACTGGAATCATGAGTATTTGTATTTTTGTAACTATCTATTTCCCGGTATGATGTCCTCAAAGTTCATCCATTTTGTAGCATGTCGGAATTACTTTCCTTTTTAAGGCTGAATAATATTCCATAGTATGCATACAACACAATTTGCTTTTTATCTGTCAAGGGACATTTGGCCTGTTTAAATGTTTTAGTTACTGTGAATAATGCGACTATGAAGATAAATGTACAAATATCTCTTCTAGATGCTGCTTTTGATTCTACTGAGTATATTTCCAGAAGTAGAATTGCTAGATTATATAAAAATTCTATTTTTAATATTTTGAGGAATGGCCATACTATTTCCACAGTGACAGTATTGTTTTACATTCCCATCAACATTGTGCAAAGATTATAATTTCTCTACATCCTCACCAACATTTGTCATTTTCTGTTCTTTGGAAATAGTCATCCTGTGTGTGAGGTGTTACCTCATTGTAGTTTTGATTTGCATTTTCCTGATGATTAGTGATGGTGAGCATCTTTTCATGTGCTTATTGATCATTCATAAATCTTCTTTGGAGAAATGTTTATTCAAGTCCTTTCTCCTTTTTTGAAGCCGGTTGTTTTTCTACTGACGAGTTTTAATATCTGCATACTGATCCTTTATTATAAGTGTGATTTGCACATTTTTTCTCCCATTCTGTGGTTTTCCTTTTGCTCTCCTAATAGTGTGTTTTGGTGATACATAATTTAATAATTCACTGGAAATTTTTGGTATAAGATACGGTCTATCCTGGAAAATGTCCCAAATACACCTAGAGATCCAGTTCTGTTTTTAGGTAGAGTGTGCTATAAATGTCTGTTAGATTTTGGTTTATTTTATTGTTTAAGACTTCTATTCCCTACCTAACTTCTGTTTGGTTGTTCTATCTATTACTGAGAGTATGGTATTGAAGTCTCCAACTATTTTTGTTGAAGTGTCGGCTTCTCCCTTCAATTCTGTCAATTTTTTTTAAAGTTTATTTATTTTTAAAGAGAGAGCGCATGCATGCATGTGAGCAGGGGAGGGGCAGAGAGAGAGAGAGAGAAAATCCCAAGCAGCTCTGTGCTGTCAGCACAGAGCCTGATACAGGGCTCGTTCCCATGACTTGTGAGATCATAACCGGAGCCAAAACCAAGATTCAGAGGCTTAACTGACTGAGCACCACAAATTCTGTCAATTGTTGCTTCATATATTTTGGTGGTCTGTCATTAGGTGGGTGAATATCTAACAGTGAATAACTGTTAGATCTACTTGTCATATTGAAATTTTGTTTATTATACAATATTCTCACTCTTGTAAACTTTTTGACTTAAAATCTGTTTTGTCTTGTGTTAGCATAGCCACCCCTGCTCTTTTTTTGGTTATTATTTGCATGGAATATCCATTTCCATGCTTTCAATCTATTTGTGTCTTTGAATCTAAAGTGAGTCTCTTCTAGACAGCACACAGTAGGATTATGGCTTTTTTCTCCTGCATCTCACCTAAGCTAAATTTGATTAGATCTCAATGTATAAATTATGCTCCTTTGTATGTTAAATTGGTCATTCACCACATCTGTAATATAGGCAATAAAATTTGGGAAGTGTAATATTTTTTAGAAGTTGTCAACTCAGCAGGCAAAAATCCTGTAGATCTGATTTTTTTTTTGTTTTTGGATGCTTTGTGGTTTATCATTATGCCTTATCATTTTCTGATTATTCCACTAAATTATTAATGAAGTTTTTCTGCTTGAGGCAGAGGTTCACTAATTTAGACCTGGCTATTTAGGGTTCTAAGAAAAATGACATATTTGAGGATCATAAATGGTAGTTCTACATATTAAAAGTAAAAAAAAAAAGTACAAGAAATCAGAGTACCATTTTAATCTACCTATATTTTTCAATAAATTAATGTGATATATGACACAGTAAGCCTAATCTTCTTTTATGGAAAATAAATCAATGTAGTCATTTAAATCTTTTTTATAATAATATTTGATGATGTATAATCAATAATATTCATAAAGATCCAACTACTTATTATCAAAAAATGAAATAAGTATTTCAAAAGGGAGAAGCTATGTCAGAAAATTAGTCATTTCATAGGCATCTCACCAAAGAATGGATTTGGCATCACAACCAACACAGCAGAAATAAAAACAGTAATAAGAGAATATTATGAGCAATTATATGCCAGTAGAATGGGCAATCTGCAAGAAATGGACAAATTCCTAGAAACATATACACTACCAAAACTGAAACAGGAAGAAATAGAAAATTTTTACAGACCCATAACCAGTAAAGAAATCAAATCAGTAATCAAAAATCTCCCAAAAAACAAGAGTCCAGGGCCAGATGGCTTTCCAGGGGAATTCTACCAAACATTTAAGGAAGAGTTAACAACTATTCTCTTGAAAGTGTTCCAAAAAATAGAAATGGAAGGAAAACTTCCAAACTCTTTCTATGAAGGCAGCATTACCTTGATTCCAAAACCACACAGAGACCCCACGAAAAAGGAGAACTACAGACCAATTTCCCTGATGAACATGGATGCAAAAGTCCTCAACAAGATATTAGCCAACTGGCTCCAACAATACATTAAAAAAATTATTCACTACGACCAAGTGGGATTTATACCTGGGATGCAGGGCTGGTTCAATATCCATAAAACAATTAATGTGATTCATCACATCAATAAAAGAAAGGACAAGAACCATATGATCCTCTCAATAGATGCAGAGAAATCATTTGAAAAAATACAGCATCCTTTCTTGATAAAAACCCTCAAGAAAGTAGGGATAGAAGGAGCATACCTCAAGGTCATAAAAGACATATATGAATGACCCAACATTAATATCATCCTCAGTGGGGAAAAACAGAGCTTTTCCCCTAAGGTCAGGAACAAGACAGGGATGTCCACTCTCACCACTGTTATTCAACATAGCATTGGAAGTCTTAGCCTCTGCAATCAGACAGCACAAAGAAATAAAAGGCATCCAAATCGGCCAGGAGGAGGTCAAACTTTCACTCTTTGCAGATGATGTGATACTTTATATGGAAAACCCTAAAGATTCCACCAAAAAAAAATGCTAGAACTGATTCATAAATTCAGCAAAGTTGCATGATATAAAATCAACGCACAGAAATGAGTTGCATTCCTATACACCAACAATGAGCAACAGAAAGAGAAATCAAGGAATCGATCCCATTTACAGTTGTACAAAAAAACATAAAATATCTAGGAATAAATCTAACAAAAGAGGTGAAAAATCTATACACTGAGAACTATAGAAAGCTTATGAAAGAAATTGAAGAAGATACAAAAAAAAAAATGGAAAAAGATTCCATGCTCCTGGATAGGAAAAACAAATATTGTTAAAATCTAGATACTACCCAAAGCAATCTACACATTCAATGCAATCCCTACCAAAATAACACCAGTATTCTTCACAGCGTTAGAACAAATAATCCTAAAATTTGTATGGAACCAAAAAAGACCCCGAATAGCCAAAGCAATCTTGAAAAAGAAAATGAAAGCAGGAGGCATCACAATCCCGGATTTCAAGCTATACTACAAAGCTGTAATCATCAAGACAGTATGGTACTGGCACAAGAACAGACATTCAGATCAATGGAACAGAATAGAGAACCCAGAAATGGACCCATAAACGTATGGCCAACTAATCTTTGACAAAGCAGGAAAGAATATCCATTAGAATAAAGATAGTCTTTTCAGCAAGTGGTTCTGGGAAAACTGGACAGCAACATGCAGAAGAATGAACCTAGACCACTTTCTTATACCATAAACAAAAATAAATTCAAAATGGATGAAAGACCTAAATGTAAGACAGAAAGCCATCAAAATCCTTGAGGAGAAAGCAGGCAAAAACCTCTTTGATCTTGGCAGCAGCAACTTCTTACTCAACACATGTCTGGAGGCAAGGGAAACAAAAGCAAAAATGAACTACTGGGACCTCATCAAAATAAAAAGCTTCTGCACAAACAAAGGAAACAATCAGCAAAACTAAAAGGCAACCGACAGAATGGGAGAAGATATTTGCAAATGATATTTCAGATAAAAGGTTAGTATCCAAAATCTAAAAAGAACCTATCAAACTCAACACCCAAAAAACAAGTAATCCAGTGAAGAAATGGGCAAAAGACATAAATAGACATTCTCCAAAGAAGACATCCAGATGGCCAAGGGACACATGAAAAAATGCTCAACATCACTCCTCATCAGGGAAATACAAATTAAAACCACCATGAGATACCACCTTACACCTGTCAGAATGGCTGACATTAACAACTCAGGCACCAACAGATGTTGGTGAGGATTCAGAGAAAGAGGATCTCTTTTGCATTGTTGGTGGGAATGCAAGCTGGTGCAGCCATTCTGGAAAACAGTATGGACGTTCCTCAAAAAACAAAAAATAGAACTACCATATGACCCAGGAATTGCACTACTAGATATTTATCCAAGGCATACAGGTGTACTGTTTTGAAGGGACACATGCACCCCCATGTTTATAGCAGCACTATCAACAATAGCCAAAGTGTGGAAAGAGCCGAAATGTCCATGGATGGATGAATGGATAAAGAAGATGTGGTATATATATCCAATTGAGTATTACTCGGACATCAAAAAGAATGAAATCTTGCCATTTGCAACTATGTGGATGGAACTGGAGGCTACTATGCTAAGTGAAATTAGTCAGAGAAAGACAAAAATCATATGACTTCACTCATATGAGGACTTTAAGAGACAAACCAGATGAACATATGGGAAGGGAAACAAAAATAATATAAAAACAGGATGGGGGACAAAGCATAAGAGACTCATAAATATGGAGAACAAACAGAGAGTTACTGGAGGGGGTATAGGAGGGGGGGTGGGCTAAATGGGTAAGGAGCATTAAGGAATCTACTCCTGAAATCATTGTTGCACTATATGCTAATTAATTTGGATGTAAATTAAAATAAATAAATAAATAAATAAATAAAATGGATTTGGCAATTTTTCTCTTCAACTATTTACTATTGGGTTCAACTATTAACTAAAGGGCAATGATCAGAACTAAACACGAAGGAAGAAAAATGGTTTGAATGACGTACTTACTGAAAAATCGTCTCCCTCATGATTGTCAGTGAACAGGTTTTTTTCCTGCCCTCGATATTTTCAAGTGTCAATGCCTTTCCTTTCATACTACCTCCTTACCTCTAAGTATCAAGGATTTCACTTTCTGTTGAATAATAATAATAATAATGATGATGATAATTTTAAATAGAGCAAAACAAAGTCTCAGAGCAGAGAAAAGCTCTACTTCCGCTGAGTAACATCGCAATGAAATATCATCACCCAAGAGCAATGAGAAAAGTAGTCAAGTAGTCCTCCACCCTGACAACACACTGCGTCCTCAAAATGGTGAGAGACGATTAGCAGTCACCGGTCCATGTAGCTCACTCTCGTTGACAATGGTTTTTTTTACTTAAATTTCTAGATTCTGAGTCCGTTTTTCTTGTCATATCATTCTCCTATGAATTTTTCCCACAGGTACATTTCCGTAGTAGCCGTCCCCAGCTACTTCTTCTAAGGTATCACCCTCATCCCAGCCTTTTCGGTTCAAAAGATCAATTACACTGATAAAGATCTAATCAAATGGATGGTTTGTAAACACAACTTACTAATACTAGGAAGGTAAAAGGGAACATCGCTACAAATCCTCCAGGCATTAGAAGGATAATATAGAATGTTCTTGTGCCAATAAACTCAACAAGTGAAATTCAAGAAGGTATTTAATACATATTAACTAGTAATAAATATTTATTATTACTTTTAATAACTTGAAAATGGTTAAATTCCTTGAAAACATGCCTACCAAAATCCAGAAAAAAGAAGAAAAGGAAATACTTCTTAATAGATTTTATGAAACCAGCATTACCCTGATAGTAAAACCAAAAAAAGACAATGAAAATTGGCTACATAATAATATCTCTCTTTATTATGGATGGAAAAATCTATAACATACTGTTGAAAAACCAAACTAAATAATATATAAAATGAATAAATCATCACAATCATGTGTAGTCTATCCTAGGGATGCAAGTTTTGTATAATAGTAAAACAAAACAAAAATGTGATCATGATATTAACAAACTAAAAAAAAATTATCTCAGAAAGCATAAAGCAATCATCACAAAATTCCACAACTGCTTGGGATTAAAAAAGAAATCACTCTCAGCAAACAAGGAATAGAGGGCAACTTTCTTAAATTGGTGAAGGGAATTTATAAAACCTCCAGCCACCATCACATGTAATGGTAAATGTTCGAATGTCTACCTCCTCCTAAGATCACAAAGAAGGCAAGGATGTCTAATTTACCACGTCTATTCAACCTGTGAGTCCGGGCCAGTGGAAAAGTGCAAGACAAAGAAATAAATGCTATACGTACAATTTCTATGCAAAAAATCCTAGAGAATTTGCCAAAAATCTATTAGAACTAATAAGTGAGCTGAGAAAATTCAGAGAAGCAAACTAAATTGACAAAAATTGAGTATATTTTGGAAACAATTTTAGCAATGAACAATTGGAATTTGAAATTTTAAAATACTGTTTACAGTAGCTTAAATAAAGGCACAACACTTTTAGATTAGCTAACAATATATCATTGAGAATATTAAAGAAGATAAATACACAGAAAGATCACCATATTCAAAGATCAGAAAGTTCAGCACTGTGCAGATGTCATTTCTCACTAAATTGATCTATAGAATAACTTCAATCCTAATAAAAACTTAGGATGGCTTCTTTGTAGACATTGATAAGCTGATTCTAAAATGTATATGCAAATGCAAGAGAAATACTTAAAACAATCTTGATAAAGACAAAGTTCTAAGAGTTAACTTTAACTTAGCTAATGTAGAGATGAGGTAAGTTAAAATTAACTCTTCTGTTTCTTAGTTAAAGATACAATAACTAAGACAATGTGGTATTGGTCTTTATGCATGCACATACAGATGAATTGAACAAAATAGGGTCCAGAAATATTTCACACATACAGTTTTAATTCATTTTTTTAAAACTTCTAGATATACAAAGGAGAAAGGATGGCCTTTACAATATAGTACTGAAATAATTAGATATTCATGTGGAGAAAATGAATATTGATCCTGGATTTAAACTATTTATAAATATGCACACTATATTCCTTAACTTGATATGTATAATTTATTTAAATGTATTAGATAAAACTAAAAATTCCAGAAAGAAATATAAAGTAAATGTTTGTAATGTTGGGTTAAGAAAAATTTTCTTAGGTAGGGCCAGAAAATTTGTAACCATAAAGGAAAGAAATAAAGATAAATTAGACTTTATTAAAGATATTAAAATTTGCTCTTCAAAGGATACTATTAAGAAAATTTTAAAAAGGAAAGGAAAAGGCTAGGAGAAAATAATTTCAAAACACATATTTGATAATGGATTTATATTCAATATGTATATATAAAATTCTTACAATCCAATAATAAAAAGTGGAACTACAGCAATTATCTGACTGCAGCCTCATAAGATAACCCAAGTTAGAACCACCCACTCAATTTGTTCCAATTTCCCAACAAAGAGAAACCATGAGAGTTAAAATGGTGGTGGTGGTTTTAAGTTTCTAGTGTGATATGTTAAATGGATACCTAACACATATATCTCTGCTGATGATGACTTTTATTTTTCCTTTCACGTTTCAATCATTTATTTTCTTTTTCTTGTTTTATCACACTAGCTAAGAACTCTTTCACAAGGTTGAATATAAGTTGCAATAGCAGAATACTTGTCTTATTCCCAATTTTAAGAATAAGTCATTTCACCATGAATTACGATGTTTTCTGCAAGGTATAGTGTATATGCTTTATTGTATTATGGAAATTTTTTCTATGCTTAGTTTGTTTAGACATTTATAATAAAGAGATGTTGGGGCACCTGGGTGGCTCAGTCGGTTAAGCGTCCGACTTCAGCTCAGGTCACGATCTCGCGGTCCGCGAGTTCGAGCCCTTCATCGGGCTCTGGGCTGATGGCTCAGAGCCTGGATCTTGCTTCCGATTCTGTGTTTCCCTCTCTCTCTGCCCCTCCCCTGTTCATGCTGTGTCTCTCTCTCTTTCAAAAATAAATAAACGTTAAAAAAAATTTTTTTTAAAAAAACGTGGAACTAAAACAGCAAAAAATGGTACAGATACTTCAAGAAAAGTTATACAAGTGTTAGGTAATCATATGAAAATATGTTCAACATAACTGTCACTAGGAAATACAAATTAACAATTATAATGAAATACTGTTACACATCACTAGGATGACTAAAATTAAAATTGTTGACAATACCTAGTGTGGGAGAAAACGTAGAGTAACTGGAACTTTAATATATTGTGTATGAGAATGCACAATGATTCAGTAATACTGAAAAGTAGTTGCGGAGTTTTGTTTAAAGCTAGACACACACTTACTATAGAACTCATCAAATTGACTCTTAGGTATTTACTCAAGAAGAATGAAAACCTGTGTCCACAAAAAAGCTTGTAGATGAATGTTTATAGTCACTTTACATATTTTACATTCTCTCATTGGAAATACCAAAAATGGTCATCTACTACTGAATAATTCCACAAATTCTGATATACAATAACATGGATTACTCTTCAGGAATATAAAGTTAACAGTGAAGCTACTGGGAAAATCTGAACACTGCCTAGATATTCAATAATATCAAGGAATTACTTTTCATTATTTTAGGTTTCATAATGAGAAACAGCATAAAAATAATGGATAGAAAATTTTGTAAAGATGTAACCATTTGACCACAATTAGTAACTGTTGAAGCTGAGTGGGATTATATTGGATTCATGCTACATTCTCTTTACTTTTGCAAATGTTTGACAGTTTCTATAATAAAATGTAAAATAAGTAAAGTTCACTGTATTCTATATAAAATTATTCTAAAATATTTCATGAGAATATTATCTCAATGTTTCCTCAATAAATTAACTACTTGCTTATTATTTCCAATATAATTATTAAAAATGGAATTATGTTAACTTGTAATTATTTGGTTATTATATTTATTGTCCAGTTTAATTTCTTATTTAAGATTTCTCTCTTTATGCCAATAGTGTTTGATTCTTTTTTCTTTTTTGTTTCTGCATTTATCCCAAGTTCTGTAGGAAAAAAAAAAAACTAATAATATTTCTAGGTAATATTTATTGAGCACTATTAACAAAGGATTTTGTCAAAGAAATTAATTCAGAAGTAGCTCAAACAATGGAGCCATTCCATGGGTTGAACTTTATTGCTGTCTCCATGCTACAGGTGAGGAAACAGACGTTCAGTATGATTATAAATTGGCCAAAAGTCATACAGCTAAAAAAAGAGCTGAAGACTTAAATTTTGTCTAACTGCAATCAGAAATCTTGACCATTCTACTCATCTTTATTTTAATATGAACATTTGTTTCATTTTCCTCATGCTCATTTTAATGTAGCAATTTAAGACCTGATTCTTATTCATGGAAAGAAAGCTTCTTTCTCTCCCTTTATGCCTTTAATTTCGCTTTCCTCTATGCCTGTTTTTAACATGGGTTACAAAGTATGAAATCATAGTTCAAATGCAACCTCCTTCATAAAGTTATATAGTATGGTGGTTAATATAATTGATTGTGTAGTCATTAACTGGATTTGAATATTGAATATGTCATTCATGGGCCATATACCCTTGGATAAATTACTAAATATGTCTGTTTTAATTTTTCTCATCTACATAATGGGACAGTAAAATCCAATTTACATTGTTTCTCTGAAGGGTAAATTAGATGAGTTTGACAGTGTTTTTGGTCTAGTGATTGACACAAAAATAATTATCAAGTATAGCAATCCTTTCCAAGAAGCCTTTGAAGTATAATTCATCATGAAAAAAAATTATCTTAATCACATATACCTCTAACCTTCTGTGGCAGGTAGCTTCTAAGTGTCCCCAAATTATCTTCACCTTTTATTATCAACAACCTTGTGTAATCCGTTCCCTGGTATAACTTTCTCCTAAACAATAGAATACGGCAATGTTGGAGACGAAACTACCATGATTAAGTTATAAGAAATAGTCATTTTCACCTTGCAAACAATCTCTCCCCTCTATTTCCCATCAGCTTTAATGAAGCAAGCTACCCTGTTAGAGTGTTCTACGTGGCAATGAATCAGAACTGTCTTCGGCCAACAGGGCAGTCTCTTACTAAGCCCTCAGTCCAAGAACTACCAAGGAATTCAATCCTGCCAACAACCAAGTAATATTGGAAGATCACTCCTCAACCCTAGATGACTTCTTGACTGAAGTATTTTGAGAGAACATGAAGCAGAGGGCTCAGCTAAACTGTGCCCAGATTTCTGACACAGAATCTGCGAGATATAAATATGTATTGTTTTAGATGATATTTTAGAACAATCTACTGTGTTGCTGTTAGATAACTGGACAATGACGTTAAGCTTTTGGTCTTGTGCCAATTATTTTGCAGTTTTTATTTTGTCTACCATACAAATCTGTGAATAATGAAGGTACATAATCGACTTAGTTTTATCTAGGTTAACATTTTTTATTTGTTCCATTAATATTGACTTGATGGATATTTTGATGAGTGTATGAGTGGTTTCTGTAACACTTCACCCAAAGTACCTAAACTACCCCCACATATAGCATACAGTTCAATTGCCAGAGCATTTTCCATTACCATGATGCTTCACAGAACATCTGTTATGGAGGCATGCCATGAAAAATGTTTTCTATTTACGCTGGTTGAATGCACAGTGAACAAGATGCAGTGATCCAGATGGCATGCGACTTAACTTGAATCAATATACAACTTCTTTCTTAGCGTGTCTTAAATATTTTTTGTTCAATAGTAATTAAGTCCTGCTACTATTGCACAAAATCTCCCATACACATAGGGATTTGGTACATTAAATCTCAATTGTCATAGCATTGCTTCAGGAAAGAAAATCACAAGCTCAGCTACCAAAATGTGCTTGATAAGCATAAATAATTTTTGACAAAACAATTCTCCATATAATTTTAAGTGTAGTTTAAAATGTTGACATTCTTCATCTGGTTTTATACCTTGATAGAAACCAGCAATAGCTAGAGCAGTTAGCATACTGTAGGTATTCAGTGTATATCTGTTGAATTCAGCCAAAAATTATCTTTCTTTAATAGATTCTTTTTTTTTTAACTTTTTAAATGTTTATTTATTTTAGAGACAGAGAGACAGAGCACAAGGCGGGAGGCGCAGAGAGGGAGGGAGACACAGAATCTGAAACAGGCTCCAGACTCAGCTGTCAGTACAGAGCCCGACGGGGGGCTCGAACCCACAGACTGTGAGATCATGACCTGAGCTGAAGCTGGACACTTAACCGACTGAGCCACCCAGGTGCCCTCATAGATTCTTTTTTGAATAATATTTCCTCATGACATAGTAAGCCACTTTACTGAAGTATTACATGTAGCAAACTGTCCTCACGGGATATAAGAAAAATTTCTATTTCAACAACAGTAATATGGATAATATTATATTTTATACAAATATTAAAAAAATTTCATCAGTAAACTAGAAAAAGCAATTTTAATGAAACATCTATAAATTAACAAATATACCAAATGGATAATGTTCTATTGAAATAATAGAATCACTGACAAATGTGAGATTTTTGGTATATCAGTGATTAAAAATTTTACTTCTCTTATCATTACTGCATATAAATTTAAATATATGTTTCTAATTATATTTGATTACATTGGTAGACATCTTTGGGTGAAGTTCTAGTGTTTTAAGAGTCACTGTGCATGCCTTCCTTCCTTCCAGAAGTTTTAGATTGAGGTTCTTGCAAATTCTTTATGCTACCGCATAGACTAAAAAGGAAACTACCGTTCAACTATCTTCTCAAACAAATAATATTAGCATCAAATCCATGGAAATTTTGTGCCCCTCTTGAGCAAACTTGGCTATCAAAAAACAGGTGACAAGCCCCATGCCAGACCCCTGGCCAACATACTTTAATATGTGTCACTATTTAACTTTGTATTATCTCTTATATTCCTATTATTGATGTTATTAATTATTTTAGGAGTTTTTTTTCTTATTTTTCTTTGTATTTTATTTGCCAATTGTATACAGAAAAATACTTTTCTTTGCGGACATGACCATTTGGGCTCCCTGTGGAAAAAATTATCTTTATGGCTGAATTCTTTTCTTTTTCATTTGAACTTCATGGAATGTTTGGATATAGCTATGAAGGACTTAGAGATGCCTCACAGGGAAGAAAGTTGTATGCCAGGATAGAGTATGGCACTGTAAGAGACTAAAATTTACCAATATATACCTGTTTTACCAAATAAAATAAAGCTTCGTAATGCAAAACCTAATAAGTTTGCATTTTGTTTCATCCACTATTAGAGGCAAATTATGTTATTGTAATTTTTACCAGTGAAACAGTCTGGATGAACTTGTGAAAGAGAGCAGCAAAAAAGTATATATGAATACTACCTTATCCAATTTCCTAGAAACCATAGTAAATGTTCTATTTAAGACTGGATATGACTAAACTTTATTAGAGTTGAACTGTATTCTGGGTAATTGTCCAGTAATAACCTTTGCTAAATTATACGAAGTCTTTACTTTCCTTAACAGAGAACACAGACTCCCCAACCTCTAATATTATCATCATTCAAGATAATGAGCAACACAAACCATTCTATTACCAATCTAAAAGCAATAAATGTCAAAGTAAAGAAGTATGCAATATTCCGGCCTGAAAGAACAAAGGACAAAAGTAATGATAATACCTCTTTATATTTGCAGTCTATTATATCATGCATAACAAATGATGCCGTAATTGTAGACAGTGTTATTTTAACAGGTTATAAGGAGAAGCTAGTGGGGGAGGTGAGAGAATGTTTTGACTATTGCTGTGAAAAATGCTTCCAGCTTCTTAATTTAAAATAGCTAGCAAGAGGAGGATATCATTTTTAGAGTGCATTTGATTTTAGTTCTTCTTGGAGTCATATAAGCTGAAGATTTCAGTGTTTGATCAACCATCCAATTCACTGTGTTGGTGACTTCAAGGTAGTTAGAACATAGGATCTAATACAATATATTTCTTTCCAACTAAATGATCATCAGAATGAACAGGGAGCAGATAAATAGTTTCATAACTAGTTATTTCAGTCTAGTGGAAACCAATGTTGGAAAGGCAAATGTGTGTTAAGCAAACAAAACCTTGTTTCTGTAGTGAATATTGAAAAATAAAATGATGTTCTATCCTACAGCATTTTAGCTCATGTGTGTCTTTTTCTTCATGAAATCCTTAGGTTTCTAGACTGTTCAAGGGAAGGCCACTGGGCCCACACATGAGGGCACCATGGCTCAGCTCTGTCTCCCCTGACTCACATATAAAAATATTTTTTAAATATGCTTTCCAAGTGGAAAGGGACTTGAAGATACTGTAGTCCACACGCATTGCATAAAATATAAGGATAGCCAGGAAGTTCTGATGTGTGTGATGTAAGTGATGATGTATTTATATATCTAACGTAAACCTATCTTCTCAAATGTATCCAAAGACGTGGGGTGATGTGTAGATTCTTTGAAGGTAAAGTTTATTGATACTTGGTGAAGGTCTCCCTTTTTTAAGGCTTTAGTGGCATTTCATAGTGGCCATGCTATCAGTCTTTTTCTTCTTTAAATTCCTACCTCTGGAAGGTATACCATTGATATGGGACAATACAATCCTTTGAGTTCAGGATCATAAGAAGATCTTTGCCTTTTCTTTCTTTTTAGTCTACAAACATAATTACCATTGCAATTTGTGCTCATAATGAACAGCGGCCACAAACCGTTTTTGGTAGCAATACAATAGAACATATTTCCCCCCTTCAAAATATGTACAAGTGGTCATAATTTACACAAGAGCGATTAAATTCAGTTTGTAAATAAATCACTAACTGTAATTAGAAAACTCACCAACAGAAAGGAAACGTTTTGTTTTATAAAAATTGCCTTTGCTCCACCCTCTGGGTGTGAAATTCTCTTAGGAACCTTCTGCAGCTGGATTGGTATAGGAGTTCATGCCTCATAACTTGGTAAACGGTCTATGTTGTCAGTTAGCCAATCCCTGCCTGCCTGGCTCCAAGAGCATTCCTGTACCAGTTAGTAGGTGATAGTTTTGCATGCCTTTGTGCATTAATCTCATCTCGTGCAGAATTAGTGTTTTTTTGTTTGTTTGTTTTTTAATCACGAAGAAGTAATGTGCCATAATAGCATTAGTACACAAATGAACAATATTCTAAGGAATATGATTATTTCAGGCTCAATATAGTTGTTATATGAGGAATGTTTTCCCCAGGGAACTTTATTTCGGAATTAATGAGACCATTTCTTTCCTCTTCTCTCTTAGAAAGATCAAAATGATCTGCAGAGATCAGAAGCTTATAAATTAAAATACTTGCGAAAATAATATTGTTTTAATTTTTATCTCAGCCAATATCCAATGGAATTTCTTTAGCACTAGCATATTTTAAGTTTGTCTTTGGAGCTATAATTATTTGCTGATTGGATTTGCTACAAAATCCAATATCTCTTTGCTTTTCCCCTCTTTCACTCCTTTGAAGAAAGATGTTTATTTTCAACAATCTGGAAGATGATTTTTGAAGTATTCATCTCTGGCACGAAGAGTTTGAATTTAGGCTGATGATGTTTACGTTCAATGCTATCAGACTCTTGTTTAGACATCTATGGGGTCTCCTTCAATGAACTGTCTCTTGAAAACACCTGATAAAATTGCTGAGTAATTGATGATTAAAATGTTGCTTAACATTTTTATTAAATTAAATTTACTCAATAACATAAGCAAATAATCTCCCAAAGTATGAGATTTTATAACTCCATCTTCTCAGAAAACCATCATTGAGGTAGAATTTTTTAGCATTAAATCAAAGTCTGCAACATATTTTGTGTTTCACATAGGATGATTCTTTTTGGAGGGCCCTAAAATTATACCACATTTATGGCCTACTCACAGTTTAATTTGTCTTTTACTGGATAGTTCTCATTTAACTCCAAGTTCACTAATGTCAATAATCTCCACCTTTTACATATTTTATCTAATACTTGGAACTCAACAGATATTCTGTATGTATTTCTCTAAATAACAAAAATGAAGGAAAATCTTAGTCATTTCAGATTAATGTGGCTGTTATGGCCTGCCAAGGTAGCAAATTGAGTATCAAACAAAATATTTCTGGTTTTAGTAAATTTTTGGGGTCTAATTCAATTTTTAGGTTGCAAATCTGGATCTGAAATAATTAAGAAAACAAAGCATTGCAGACACACGGGGCTAAGGCAAGAATATTTGACCTAACACTTCTTTACCATAAAACGACGAATTTACAATCTTTCAATCAAAAAGGGCCATATTCTGCTCTTAGATATTCAGGTAAAATTATCTGTGATTACTACAAGAATTCAGAATAAATTCTTGAAGAACAGCAAAATCTATACCTGTGAATTTAATTAAAATTAACAACCATTATGTTGTAGTGATTGTTTAGAAGGAAAGAGCTCAGATTATAGATCCAGACTTTAGTATGATAGCCAAAATGAAGTGGGGGATAGTTTTGGTAATAAAACAATTCATTGATGATGCTACTCTAAGTGGCTTTTAAATTCACTTTTACTGTTTCTAAAGAAAAGAGAATACGTTGATGCATTCGTCCCTACCTGAAGCTACCAATTAATATGGTGCTTGCATTTTGAATTAGCACAAACCTTCTCCATTCCAACTTCAAAAAAAAAAAACAAAACACACATTAAAGTTTAAGGCAATTGAAAATATATTCCTAACATTACCTTATAACCTCTCTCTCTGCTGCTTATTACTGTCCTCTTTGTTTGGCTCTAGATTTTGTTACAAAGTAGAAAATTAATTACATTTGAAGATTTGGATTTATTCTTTAGTCTTTATGGCATATTCAAAAATATATTTGCTTTAGGCACTAATTTCTTTTTTTTAAAAAACACCATTTTCCATTTAGTCCCTCAAAGAACACAATGCATATGTTGAACATATGAGCAACTGTTGTTAAAAACTAATGTGTGTTACCCTAAACCAAAAGCAACAAAATAGTTGAATATTTATCTGTTATTGCATGGCTGAGTAATAACAACTGTAACTTATGGAACAGACTATGGTGCCAGACAATGACTTTATACAACTTGGAAACATACAAACTATTTCCCCTGTTTTATAGATGAGGAAATTGAGGCTTAAAGATATTTCTTAAAAAAATTCTTAGAGGTCAGACACCTGAAATAAAACCCAGTTTTGCCTGAAGTTAACATCTCTTCGAAGCATGATACCATAGTGCCTCAAACCATACTGTATGCAATTTTGTTCACTGTCCTGAAAGTGTGAGTCACCACACATGAAGACAGAACATGGCCCAGGAACCAAAAACTGTCACGGAGTGATGTCCTAACCAATTAACCAAGATAGATGTAAATTTGGCTTCAGAATGGAATATGAGAATCTGTTGATAGGAAAAACAAGTTGTTTTTTTTCTTTACCCCCCTCTTTGTGCTTGGTAGAAGATGGATTCAGAGTGTTTTTTCTTGAAGTGAAAAGCCATTGAGCACTTTCTATGCAAAAATGCAAGCAATGCTCTCTTTAGCAATAGTGATCTTTTTAAGTTGAGAATACATATTTGTCTACTAAAAAAATAATATATTAGTTTCTTCAGAATATTATTATGTAGGAGAGTGCTGGCATCAATCTAACATATATTATTTCAACTGTTGTGAGTTGAGGATCTGCATGCAAAAGTAAAATTACATGTAGCAGACCAATATGTACAACACATTGATGCAGAGTTTTGTTGGAATGGTGGGGACGAGGGGTGCTCGTGTCTTTCTATTGATTCGGGGAAAGGAGTGTCTCTACAGAATCATCTGGTGCTTCACATCAGAATAGTTTAAAAATCCCTGATCCAGATTTTCAAAAGAAAACTTTTTCAATTTCTTAAGGGTGTGTCAGTTATATTTTAATTTTCTCTATTGGGCAACGTTAAAAATGACTAAGAGAGCCAAGCAAAACTTCTGTGTCCCATTAGAATCAGTGAAGGCTGAGTCTTTATCAGGCAGATAATATTCAATAATTAGTGAGTAGATTATGGTCAATAGTTCCAATAGTGTGAAACCTGGATAGAGTGTCAACATTGGGAGAAGAAAGGGCTGCGAAAGGATTGTTTAGAAAGGTGAGACACATCTCTGGGACTAGGAAGATGGATTCTACATGAAATAAGAAACCCCCAAACAAAGTAATAGCCCAGTAAGTGAACTTTCTCTAATGCCTCTAAGTTTCTTTACTTTGCATTATCTTTCTGTCTCTCTCTCTCTCTCTCTCTCTCTTAAGTTTATTTATTTTGAGAAAGAGACAGAGACTGCGAGTCAGGGTGAGGGACAGAGAGAGAGAGAGAGAGATAATCCCAAACAGGCTCTTCACTCTCAGAGCAGAGCCCATCGACTGAGCCACCCAGGTGCCCCTCCCTCACAGTATCTCCTTATCAGGTTTCCTTATAGTTACCATCTAACTTTTCTTTCCTCTTTAATGTGTTCTGTTAAATTGGTTTATTTGTATCTTCAGGAGAAAAACCTGGCTGATTGCATTAGTTTCCATGGGTGCTATAACAAATTACTAAAACATTGATGGCTTAAAAAATACAAATTTATTATCATATGGTTCTGGAGGCCAGAAGTCCAAACCCAGTTTCAGTGGACCCAAGTCAGTGTTGACAGGTCTGGCTCATTTTGGAGGCTCGGGGGAGAATCTGTTTCTCTGCCTTTTCTAGATTCCGGTGGCCACCTGCATTCCTTGCCTCATGACTTCTTCCTCAAACACCTCCAACCCCTTGCTTTAGTCAACATATCTCCTACTTGTGTAGACAAATCTCTTCCAGCTTCCTTCTTATAAGAACACTAATGATTATATTTAGGGCCCATCTAGATAATCTAGGATATGTCCATCTCAAAATCCTTAATTAAACCACATCTCCAAAGTCCTTTTGCCATACAAGGTAATACAGGTTCTAAGGATTAGGACCTGGGGACTATTATATGCCTATCACAATAATTTTACCAAAAAGTGTTTATGTATTTGTGTGTGTGTTTTAATCAAACCAATTTTCATGTGAAAATAGCAAAAGAAGATTGCGGTTATTTAGATAATTAGGATGAAACAATACCCCAAATCTCTACTTTTGCTTAGTCAGATACTTCAAGTAATATTTTTAAAATTAAATTCCCCAGGAAAGCCCTGTTGTCTCTTGGTCTTGGGGTAGTAACTCTTGGTCTCAGGGTTGTGAGTTCAAGCCCATACTGTGTGCAGAGATTACATAAAATCTTAAAAAATAAATAAGATAAAATAAAATAAAGAAATTCAATTCAATTCAATTCAATTCAATTCAATTCAATTCAATTCTCTGGAATGTTTTAGTTCTAGATTTCACCGTGGGGTAATTCTTATTCTGAAAGGTGTGATTAGCACATGTGAGGTTTGGAAAAGAATTGTAAATTCTAAGGATTGTGCTGTTTCTTGCATTCCTCACAGCCCTTTATGATTTGCTGTTTGTCAAATTGGTACCATTCCTCTACGCAATAGTTTTCTTTCTCTTTCCTCCTCCCCATAAGTGCTATCTGAAAAGCTGCCTTTCATATCGACAGCTACAAATGTCAATGGAAAAGCAACACATGCATGTGTTACATGTGACATCAAATATAAATATTTGGTTTTATTTTTGCTGAATATCTGAGTAATTTAAATTATCATAGATTATAGTGTGTTAAAATGAACAGGGGGAAAATTATCAGGGAAAATACAAATAAAAGACGCTTATAGCTACAAATATTTAAGTGGGCTTTAATGATAACACTTTTTACTTGTTCTAGTCACTAGAGGCCTTAGAGCAGGGGCCACTACAGAACTTTCTGGTTTTTTTGCACAGCTCTCTCTTCCTGTAGATCTCTTTAGAGCTGGACTAGAACAAAGATGCCTGCAGGATTTCTAGCCTTTTCACATCTCTTACAATGGTACCAGAAGCCAAAAAAGTGAGATGCTTCCAGACTGTTTCCCAGAAGAGAAAGAAAGACATTTCCCAGAGATAACAACCAAGAATCTCATCAGTCTGAACTGTGTCACATGCCAATCTCAAAGTTAACAAGCGGCTTGGCATGACCCTGAGATACAGGCTGACTGAAGCCAAAAGCTAGGTCAGCATTCTCTGCAGATGAACTATGTTGGGCAGTGGTAGACGTCTGAGGAAAACTGGGCATCTAATACTAGTGAGAAGAGAAGGGAAATAAATGTCATAAAGTTAACCCAAACCGAGAGCCCCATAAATGGGAGTCTTCCCAACAAAGACACTTATCAGAATGCTTGGTTTGAAAGAGAAAAAAGAAAAGAAAGAAGGGAGAATTGATTTAATAGACCAGGTGTATTAATCAGGAGACAGAATTAGTAAGAAACTGTTCCAATGGCTTTTAAAATCTTGGACAAAATTCTCCTTTATTCAGTTTGGAAATGGAACATAATTTGGTCTTCCATGGAATGGTGAAATTCACTAACTTAATGTAGTTACCTATGATTTTTGAGCTGCAATATCTGTGTCTTCGGGTAAGTTACCCCAAGATCTCCATCAGACTATTTTTTAAAGAAGACATTATATTTTGACATCCACAATGTTCTGCCACAGTAGCTGCATTCCCCAGAGTTGTAGTGTTGATGCACTGATCTCAATGATCATATTTTTCTTGAGGGAATTGTCTCCACTCATATATATATTATACAACCTTTGCATGCTGAATTGCCTAAATATATCATTTCCAGCTTTATTTTTTTTTACCTTTATTTCAAACATATCTATCAAACCACCTGCTAGAATTTTTCTACTGACCTGTGCTAAGGGCATATCAAACTCAAAGTGCCCACATCGAACACATCATTCTCTCTCAAGTTGCCTTTAGTCTTAGTGCTGTCATCTTCCACGTAAGCATAGAAACAGTAGGTCTGCAAGTCCTCAACATCCTCAACATCCATCCCTCAAACACATATCCAATCAGTCTTAAAATTCTGAATAATATATTCTCTATATTTCTTTAATGTATTCATCACTTTCTAAGTATACTGCCATAACTCTCTTTATTTCCTGATTGCTTCTTGAACTTCTACAATAAAGCCTTTCACTGGTTCCTCTGCATTTGTCCTCAAATTTTTTCTTCACAAAGCTTTCAAAATGATTCTTTCAGATTTTTAAAAATTTGTTTTAATATTTATAATCTTTGAGAGAGAGAGAGAGTGCGAGCAGGGGATGGGGCAGAAAGAGAGGGAGACAGAGGATCCGAAGCAGGCTCCTTGCTGACAGTAAAGAGCTGGATAAGGGGCTTGACCTCATGAACTGTGAGATCCTGCACCATGAGATTATGACCTGAGCCATAGTCGGATGCTCAACCAACTGAGCCACCCAGGTGCCCTGATCCTTTCAAATTTTAAATCAGCCTGTGTCACTTCTGTGTCTAATCTGTCAAAAGACTACACATCAGTTATGGAATAAAAGGCAAGCGTGTTGACATGATTTTCAAGTCTCCTGATTAACACCTCCACTGCTAATATCTACTTCACATCACCTACTCCAAGCAAATTATGTTCTTGATTCCGGACCTTTGTACCCCTTCTTCCCAGAAAGTCTTTCGTCTTTCCAACCATATTTGGTGTGTCTAACTCTGTTTCTCTTTTATGACTCAGGTCAAATATCAGGCTCTAGAGGATGGCTTTTTCATTGCCTCCCCCACATTTTCAGGCCTGACCGTATATCCTTTTTCTTGTTCCCCTTCATATCTCATACTAACTAATACATTGTCCTTATAGAAGTAAATCTAGTTGCTTATTTGTTTTTCTAGTCTAGACTCTGAAATTTCTGTATTTGTCCTCTCACGGAGATTATGCCATTAATTTTTTTTTTTTTTTTCATCCACCAAGTTCCTAGCACAGCACCTGGTGCCTATAACTATTGGTAATTCAATAATGAGGTTTGAATGAAAGAATGCCGTAATAAATAAATAGTTAAGAGCAGAGGTGATTATATACATCATTTTGAAGGCTTAGATTCACTATTTTTATAGACTGAAAATATCTAATATGAGTCTCACAACTCTAATTAAGATCGCATTGGTAACTACAATATGTTTTATCAACTTTCCTTTTTAAAGTGATTCAGCCTACCAAGGTTTTGTGCGTGTATATGTGTGTGTGGTGGAAAGTAGTGTCAATAATACAAATAGAGTAGTGTATCTTTTGTGGTATATGAGCACTTCCATTTCAGTTAGTTTTCAGAAAAGCAACTTCTAGATTTTATTTGACTGTATCTCATTCCCCAGTGTAATGCAGGGGTTAAGTATTCTGTCTTTCAAGCCATGTTCTTTTGATTCAAAATCTTGCGTTACCACATACAAGTGACGTGTTTTTACTGTTTTTTATTTACATTAACTTACTAAACCATAAATAGGAATGTTAATAAACTCCCTACAAAGGGTTGTTACCATAGTTGAAGATTGAGTCAAAATTTCTGTGTTCTTTTAATTACCACAGAATCTCTTAACAGGCCAAGTGGCATTCAGAACAGTGCCTGACATTTTTTAATCAATTAATAATTGTTAACTATGATGGTGATGATATGGATTCAATGGATTTGATGATTCAAAAATATTTATTATTCAAGTAAGTTAACCATATTGTATTAAATTAAGTCATATCTTAGAGACCTTGAAATTCCTAACTTCTGATCTAAGTTTTCCTAAAGTCTCTTATTGTTTATTCTTTTACATATTTTTAAATTTAAATCCAAGTTAGTTAACATATGGCATAATAATGATTTCAGGAATAGAATGTAGTGATTTATCACTTACATATAACACCCCATGCTCATCCCGACAAGTGTCCTCCTTAATGCCCAGCCCCCATTTAGCCCTTCCCCTCCACCCAACACCGCACCAACAATCCTCAGTTCTCTAGATTTAAGAGTTTCTTATGGTTTGTTCCACTCCCTGTTTTTGATTATTTTTGCTTCCCTTCCCTTATATTCATCAGCTTTGTATCTTAAATTTCACATATGAGTGAAATCATATGATGTTTGTCTTTCTCTAATTTCCTTTAGTATAATACAATCTAGTTCCATCTAGCTTATTGAAAATGGCAAGATTTCATTCGTTTTGATTGCTGAGTAATATTCCAATGTATATATACCACATCTTCTTTATCCATTCATCAGTTGAGGGACATTTGGGCTCTTTCCATACTTTGGCTATTGTCTATAGTGCTGCTATAAACATCAGGTTGCATGTGCCCTTTTGAATCAGCACTCCTGTGTCCTTTGGATAAATACCTAGTAGTGCAATTGCTGAGTCATAGGGTAGTTCTATTTTCCATTTTTTGAGGAGCCTCCATTCTGCTTTCCAGAGCAGCTGCACCAGTTTGCATTCCCACCAGCAGTGCAAAAGAGATCCTCTTTCTCCACATCCTTGCCAACATCTGTTGTTTCCTGAGTTGTTAATTTTAGCCATTCTGAAAGGTCTGAGGTGGTATCTCAGTGTGGTTTTGATTTTCTTATATTTATTTTTAATTAATATCTTAGTTTCCTCTTCAGCCTCTTAGTTGTCATTTCGTGCTGTTGTCAGTATCCTAAATTCTAACATCATTTTCTGTCATTTGGTGTATTTAGGTTTACAAACAGTTAAATAATATTGTTTGAGAGTATGGCTACTTGACCAAAGAAGGGAATAGCAGAAAAGGAATTGATTAAGTCAGTCAAGGTGTCGTGCACAGGGTGTCCATGGCTATTTACTTCAACTAGTTCAGGAAAGAGTCTGATAATATTCGATGTGGAGACCACAGTAAAATGAAAAAGACTTTAGTAAATGTGAATTTTAAATCCATGTTGCCCCTTAATTTATTATTTATACACATTATATATTAAATTACATAGGCTTATGTCTCTGTATGTGTATGTGTGTGTGTTTATCATTCATGTATTGTAACTCTGTCTTCATTACTGAATGTTGAGTTCAAGTTGAAACAGCAACTTGTATTTTTTTATTGAAAAAAACTTTAAGTTTATTTATTTATTTTGAAAGACAGAGAGCATGCAAAGGAGGGGCAGAGAGAGAAGGAGACAGAGAATCCCAAGCAGGCTCCATGCTATCAGTGCAGAGTCCCACGCAGAGCTCAGTCTCATGAACCATGAGATCATGACCTGAGCTGAGATCACCAGTCAGGTGCTTAATGGACAGCCACTCAGGTGCCCCCAAAACAACAACTTTTAGGGAAAAACTAAACAGAGCCACTTCCATTTTTTTCTAATTCTGACTTGTCTCAAGAAGACAAGTCAATCTATTTTTGGAAATTATATTCATTTGCCTGTGCTTTTTACTCGTCTCCAAATCAACAAGGAAGTCAAGGCAGCAACTCTGTGGTGTTCTGTGCCTGAGAATTCTCCCTAGTCATCAGCCACCATGGGAAACTGCCTGGCAGGTGCAGTTTCGCCTCTCAGTCACTTCATTTCCCTTGTTCCTACTTCTGCCAACCTCGCACTGCTAACAGCCATTTGAACAGTGGAGAAAGAAGCAGGGAAGAAACAGAGAGGGAAGTTCATTTACTGGCTTGTTAGTCTTGTTGATAAAAGTGTTTTGGGGAAAGTACGCTAGAATTAGTAGTGATTAATCCTACTTTGTAATCTTAACTAGCACCTTGGTCACCTGTACCATTTGTTAAGTTGGGCATCAATACAAATTCAACAAATAAAATGTTAGGGTACATTAGAAGTGTCATCTTCTTTTTTTTGCTTATATCACAAACCACCAGCTAGATAGTTTAATATAGTTTAACTTAATTTTGAGAGAAATGCTTGTATATGTGATCAGTATAAAAACAACATGGAAAAAACTAGGATTTTCTAGAAACACTGATTTTTAATTTTTTTTTTAATTTTTTTTAACGTTTATTTCTTTTTGAGACAGAGAGAGACAGAGCATGAACAGGGGAGGGGCAGAGAGAGAGGGAGACACAGAATCTGAAACAGGCTCCTGGCTCTGAGCTGTCAGCACAGAGCCCGACGCGGGGCTCGAACTCATGGACCGCGAGATCATGACCTGAGCCAAAGTCAGACGCTTAACTGACCGAGCCACCCAGGCGTCCCATGATTTTTAATTTTTTACAATGGTTCAGATTAATACTCATTATAATTTTTTAATGTATTAAAATGAATTAATTCTTTATTACTTCGTTTAATGAGATCTGAAACGTTTGGGGCAAGATCAGAGCTTACTTTATTCCATGGAAATTTGGGAGCTGCCACCTTTTCAGACTGGTTTAGGGAAATAAGCCTCTTGCTATAAGTTATGCTCTCTGTTCTTTTTCTTTATCTCTTCCTAAAGCTCAATTTGTGCTTATACATTTCTATGACACAGCAAAATCGATAAATGGAGGAGGGAATCTAGTTAATAATGATATTTTCCTGGCCTACATAAAGTCAGCCACCTTCTTTTATGGATGTTTTTTCATTGCATTAACTCATTCTTCTGGTAGGGAGTCAACATAATCAATAAGTATATATAGGCTGGAATTATGTTCCTCTGTTGGTGTCTACATTCCTCCCAGATGGCTATGGGCAGCTCTGTAAGCTTGTAACACATTTTTAAATAAGCTCTTAATCATTTTCTATGGTTACATCCATTAAAAAATACAACTGAGATGAAGATTTTTATCTTTTCCCATTCCATTCCCTATACAGGCTGAGATGCATATTTTTTGATTTGCAAATTATCATAAGGCTTTATATCTCATTTACCTATAATGGGAAATACATGTGAGAATATTATTTTAAAGGAAATAAATAAGTTTTAAAGGACATGGTTGAAATTATTTTGATACACTGGGATGGCGTTGGTGACCATTTCACAGAGTTTGAACCATAGTAGACACCAGAAGAAGACAATGGAGAGAGAGTAATATTGGGTAATGAAACATAATATACCTAGAATATGGAAAAGACTTTTAGATTATAAACATTAACAAAGGAAGTTCATCACACTTAAGTGATCAATTTGTATTATAGAAATCCATAAGATTAAAAAAAAAAAAATCTCAGTTGGTTGGTCTTGATTTTGGCTAAGGTCATGATCTCATCATTCATGAGATCAAACTCTGAATCCAGCACTTTGCTGACAACGTGGAACCTACTTGGATTCTCTCTCTCTCTCTCTCTCTCTCTCTCTCTCTCTCTCTCTCTCCTCTCTCTCTCTCTCTCCCCCTTCCCTTAGGCTCTCTCTCACTCTCTTTTGCTCTCTCTCTCTCTCTCAGAAGAAATAAATGTACTTAAAAAAAAAGAAAATTGTCAGAAAAAAGAAAGAAAGAAATTACTTGTCAAATTCAACTTCTGGGGCTTTAATTTATGACTCCTGATTTAAAATCATGTTTTATATTTATAAATGCCACTTTAAACTCAAACTGCAAGCCAGTTTTGGAACATGGGATATTTTAGGTCTTCTACCTTTCTTGCTATATTCTATAATTAAACTAGTAATTGAAAGACAATCAGGGGCTATGCATTTCTTTTACTTCAAACATGGAGTATAGGGGCACCTGGGTAGCTTACTCCATTAAGCATCTTGGTTTCGGCTCAGGTCATAATCTCACGGTTCGTGGGTTTGAGCTTGTGGTCAGGCTCTACACCAGCAGCACAGAGCCTGCTTGGTATTTTCTGTCTCTGTCTCTCTTTGCCCTCCCCTGAGCCCTCTCTGTCTTTCCCCAAATAAATAAATAAACATTTTAAAAAACATGAAATGGCGTACGGGTAGAACCCAAATAGTAAAATAAGTATATCTGCTGTTTGATTGATTTGATTTATATGTTGGTAAGATGTCTCTCAACTAGCAAAGGAAAAAGATTTTCAAAAATATTGAATGGAACAGGAGGGAAAAACACAGTGATCCTACACTATTCAGGGGCACGTTCTATGTGGTATAATTATTGTTGTTACTGTGACTATTATTTCCTCATCTGTAGCAGCATTCCTGGTACACAGTAAGGGCTCAACTCATGGTTGAGGAATTCAAAACCAAAAATCAAAGTTAAAAAAAAAAGATTAAAAATGAGAAAAATGGCTTACTCAACAATGTAACTTGGAAAATATGTGAAGTCCAGTGCCATATAAATAAATATAAACATACTCTAAATGAAATAATTTATTATTTTAATTTATGCTTAATATACATCATTAAATGTTTAATATCAATGGAAACCCAAATCAAAATGTGAATGAAATAATATACTATCTGTAATATTCAATGTTGTTTTATCATTTGCCATTATTAACCTATTGTCTCTGAATTCCAAATATTTTCTACTGAATTGTGCTTTGTCGTACTGAGGCTAAGAGCTTTGCAAATACCAATTCTTCTCCAGTTGGCCTTATTATATCTTGCCAATAAAGAGCACTAGGGACATATTGGAAGCAGAAGCATTTCTGTTTTCTTATCACAAGTGTAACTTTACCAGAGCTTCAGCAATTCCTCAGTTTCCATCTCCTTTCTGGAACACTCACAACCAGCCCCCTTGGGCCCACACGGTGCCAGTGATGATTAGGCCACAGAATGTTAATCACCTTGAACTCCAGCACCTTTGTTCCCCAAAACTATAGGTGGAAGCTGCTTTCTGAAATTAATCCTTCTGGGTATAATAAAACCCAGAAAGTAAGAGCCTCTTTGTTCTTTCACTTTCACACACTATGTAAAGTATCTCTATCTTAAATGCCCTCTATTCAGATATCTAGTGTGATTTTTGTCTCTAGACTAGACACTAAGAATCATGTTTTTATGGTCTGACTCCCCTATATTCTTTTTTATTTATTTATTTATTTATTTATTTATTTATGGCTAGGCTTCACATCCAGTGGGGAGCTCAACGTGAGGTTTGAACTTGTGACCCTAAGATCAAGACCTGAGCTAAGATCAAGAGTCAGACACTTAACAAACTGGGCCACCGAGGTACCCTAGACCCCCCTATATTCTTTTTTAATGTTTATTTATTTATTTTGAGAAAGAGAGAGAGCGAGAGCAAGTGCATGAGTAGGGGAAGGATAGAGAGAGAGAGGGAGAGGGAGAGAATCCCAAGTAGACTCCATGCTCAGTACGGAGTCCAACGTGGGGCTCTATCTCACAACAGGGTGATCATGACCAGAGCCAAAATCAAAACCCAGATGCTTAACCTACTGAGCCACCCAGGCCCCTCTCCCCTATATTTTTTATGTTTAATATTCTTTTTCTTTCTTTCTTTCTTTCTTTCTTTCTTTCTTTCTTTCTTTCTTTCTTGTCTCTCTTTCTTTCTTTCATACAAGATAATCAGAATTGAATTAAAGATAACCATTTGTTCTTTATATAGTATCACCAATGGTCCATTTATACTCTGTTTTCATTTAGTTGATCTTTTCATTTAATTATTTTCAATAATGTGATTAGCACCAAAGAAAAGTTAGTACAGTGCAGTGGGGACATAGCTGGTATTTTCAATGAATGGTAACAGGTCAGTTTCCTCATGTGAGGAAAAATATATCTTGATTATTATCTCATATACACAATCAGAGATAAATCTAAAGTGAGAGGAAATATTTCAAAGAAAACAGTAAATTATTACAAGCTTAGAGGACAAAAATATTTCTTCAACAAGAAAGATCAATAACCATAAAAGAAAATTTGCAAATTGGCCTGTAGTAAAAAAATAAGATATTTGATTGCTAAAAACATCACTAAAAGTATAAACAGGCAACACATGGAGTGTAAGCAAGTATTTACAATATATATGTGACAAAGATTCTACATCTAGATATAGGAAGAGAAATGATTGAAAAAAAAAACTCAAAAGAAAAATGGCAGACCTTGCATATGCATTTCACAAAAGTATATCAAATTAACAATAAATTTATGTAAAGAAAAGTAAAAATGTTGGCACAGATATGGAGTATGACAGTGATGATAGTGGAACATGATAGTTCAAGTTGCTATAACAATTTTGGGAAACAATTTGAAAGTATCTACTAAAGTTGAAAACATGCAGACCTTCCAACAATTGCTCTTCTAGATATATGCTCACCATATACACATGTACACACGTTCACCAAAAACATAATAGCATTGTTTGTAAAGGAATTATTTGTAAGAGCCTCAAAAAATAAACTTTGATATATTCTAACAAAATATTTAGAAAAAATTAACTCTTGGGGCGCCTGGGTGGCTCAGTCGGTTAAGCGTCCGACTTCGGCTCAGGTCATGATCTCGTGGTCCGTGGGTTTGAGCCCCGCGTCGGGCTCTGTGCTGACAGCTCAGAGCGTGGAGCCTGTTTCAGATTCTGTGTCTCCCTCTTTCTCTGACCCTCCCCTGTTCATGCTCTCTCTCTGTCTCAAAAATAAATAAATGTTAAAAAAAATTTTTTTAAATTAACTCTTCATAACTATACTTTGAAAATATGCATTCATCTCACAACCATAATGTTGAACAAAGGAACCAGTTAGTAGACTGTGTGTGTGTGTGTGTGTGTGTGTGTAGTCTAATTTCAGTTATATAAATTACAGAAATAAGCAAAAACTAATCTATGATGTTAGCAATTAGGATAAATGGTTACCCTGGATGAGAGTACAAGATAATGACTGAAAGAAAGCAAAAAGGGGATTTCTAGCTTGCTCTTAAGGCCCTTGTTTTTTATCTGAATGTCAGTTAAAACAGTGTGGTTAGTTTATAAAAGCTCACTGAGCTATCCATTTGTGAAGATGTATTTTTCTATAAAAATTTTACACTTCAATACAAAGTTGAAGGAAATAAAGAAAGCTAGGACTCGGCAAACCTCTATCTGACCACATGCATTTACCCAACCTATCTTCCTGCCTCTCACCAGCAGAGGCATTGATCATCCAGAATCCCATGTCATTATTCCTTTCCATGGAGTTTTCTTTGCATATCTATGCACTCCAAAAAAGTTTTTTTAGGAACACATAGGAATACTGTTGCTAACTTATAAAAGGATACTGTGCTGTGTGTGTAATGGCTGTTGAGATTCACTTTTTCCCCCAAATGATATTATTTAGATTCAACTTTGAGTACCAAAACTGACACTCGACAGTGTCTATGTGTGCACGTTGTGTGTGTATGCTTGTATAAACAAATGAGTTTGCCTATTTAGATATATAAATGGTTAAGCTCAATCCCTATGTTTTGCTATCTGATTTCTTATGTGTATCGTTCAATAAAACTGTTAGAAAACTGGCTTTTCACTTAAGAAATGTGATATACTTTTGATCTAATTTCTGTTCAAATTTAGCTACATATTAATATCAGTTTAAAAAGTAGTTTTTGAAATAAAAAAGCTTGTTAGTTTCCCATTTTTATTAACATTATTTTTTTTTTGGATACTCTCTTTTTATTAACAGCAAGAGTTAATTCCAATTATTACCATATGAGTGTGATAAAGCTGTTAATTAGCCCTCTGTCTTACTGACATTAATTTGGCATCATACATACTAATAAACAGAATAAATATTCACTTGCTAGGCCATAATACTCAGGCTTTTATTGATTATAATCACCAGATACATTGAAGGACATTATTTGACTTATGGTTTATATAAATTCAAGCAATACAAATATGTTAAATTGAATTTTAATACATACAAAAATTAAAACTAATTTCTTATTAATTAACAAATAGTGCAGCATTTTGTTTCTATGAGGGCATACTGGTGACGTGTTCTAAGCATAATATCTGAGTAAGAAATGAGACATTCCTGTCATTACCTTTTTAGTCTCATGAGGATAATAATAGGCTATAATCATCATTAAAATGAAATATATCTATTTCTTAGAAAAGAAGAGGAAGAATGAAATAAGAAGTGAATACGAAGAATAATAAGGAGTGACATACAGAATTCACAGATGGGAAAACGATATATTTTAATCTGCCCTTGACATAATGGATCCTGAACAAGGGCCTTAGCATCATAGAAAATTTATTTATTCCTAGGAGTAACATTTTCAAGGCTGGTTGGAGATGGAAATATTTGTATTTGTTGGGAAATAGTGCTCCTTAGAAGATTTTTTTTACTTCTAAGTGCACCTGCAGGAGATGAAAACATATTTACCCCTGTGGGAGTTTGTCTGGAATATTATAATTCACGAAGAAATGGCTGAATGAAGCATAGTTTATTTCACACACCTTCATTTTTATATTAAATTTGAAGTGGAAAAAAAGCTCTTCATAATTAAACACATGTCTGGCTTCATTTTGTCGGTACAACCTTTCTATTTCCAAGTGAACAAAAAAGTCTAAAATTGCTATAAAAGAAAGTATTTTAATCTTTTCTTGAATTCGTTCAAATCTGCATCAGCAAGTAGGCAAGACTCCTATTTATGTGTGCTCTTTTAAGAAATTCTTATTAAGCTCTTCCTAAAAATTCATATCAAATAGTTTACTTAAGAAGAAAGATAAGAAATTCTACTGGGTTTGGTAAAGCTTTTCCTAAGCAGATTTTTCCTTCCACCATTTTTGTATATTGTTAATAATTAGTTCTTTTAACCAGCGGGAAAACTATTAAAATATGTTTCTTTGAATCACGGTCCAATTTCTTCAAACACACAGAGATTATTCCAATATATGTGATTTGAAGTGTAGCCAGAGACCTGGTTTCTAATGTATTTGGGTTGTCTAAGAGTCTAATTTATTTCATTGGAGTCAAGTCTTTAAATTACAGCCCCTTTTTAGAATGAAGATAACATGTGGCACAATAATGCATTAATTACCATTTTGTCATTTTAACCTATGGTCACTTTTTATAACAATCTATTTTAACTCCTGGATGGCAGCTCTGGATAACTTGACATGAATCATGGAAGGAAGTTCTGTTCTGGATGCTGAAGCAAGACAAAGGATCAGATTGACAAATCAGACTTATAAGAAGAAGATTTAAGTGACCGTACGGAATAGAATGAGCAAGGAGAGGTCTGGGACCAAGAGCGCAGCCTGATTCTTCCTTGCCTCATTAGAATGCTCTTTGACTCAGATTTACACAAGAAAATTCTAAGTAATTATGTGGCTATATTATTTACACAGGAGGGAGCCATTTCAGCCTGAAGCATCTTTATTTTATACTCAGATTAATTCTATAGTTGGTGTGACATGTTTAGTAAATCCATGCCCCATAAACTCAAAATTTCCAGGTTTGTTTAAAATAAGCAACCCTAGACAAACTAGGTATGCCCTGTTAAACAAATTACGTACCTAAGGACCCCCTGGCTAATAAATACTACTAGTGAGTTTTCAGGGCACTCTGTCTTTGAAGGCTTACAAGGAGAGTTGAAGGGCCTCCCTCTTTCTTTGGAGCATCTGCCCTTATAAAAGGGAGAATGGATGGAATGTCCATTGCTCATCATTTTCTCCCAAACATTATCAGATGGAGAAGAGAACCAGGTGAAGTAATAGAAGTCGGTGATAAAAAGAAATAGGTTGCCCAGCAGATAAAACACCAAAATGAGAGATAAGGATTTGGGAAAGAAAAGGAAGTCACGAAAGTATCTGCCTATTTCACAAATCTATCTAAATCTACCCCAATATCTGTATAAAAATACTTAAGATACTATCACTTCTCTGTGAAGAAATTTTTCAGTGTTATGTTTTGTTTTCATTATTGAAATAGCCCCATTTTGCTGTGTTGTTTTCTCGGGAAAAGTTACTTAGGATTTCATATTCTCTACCAGGGTACTAAAAAATATAATAGAGATGCTGTGCCCATTAATAAATTTTATTACATTTGCCAGGGTAGTAGCCACCAAAACCATTGAGAACATCCTGATATCACTTCCTTGAGGATAATATATATTGATTCTAATTCTTTAGAAAATAATACAAAATAATTAAACACAAAATGATACAGTTATAAAATACAAATTACACCTAAGTTAACATACTTTGCATGGGTGGGTATCCTACGTGGTATCAAACTCTTATCACAGTAAAATTAAAGCAAAGTAGAAAGAGCATCATTGAGTATATCATGATTCTTAAATTTCCCCTAAGAACAAAATTATGATGTCTAAAAGAGAAAATACAGTTTTCATATGATTGGCCTGTATAAATAGACTATCTAAATAAATTTTCAGCATGACCCAAATAATTGTCTGAAATAGATGCCAAATAGAAATCATCTCTCTTTCTCAATATTGTATCTGAAATGTATTGTTAAATGTCAGGAAATTGGACAAATCTCTATTGGAGATCCTGAAAGCAATGAATGTCTTACCATTCCCCATTAAGAGTTAAACAGTCTTGTATTTGTGATAGGAATTACGTTGGATTCAGTTGTGAAGAAATTGAAAAATGTATACAAATAAAACTACAATTCAGATAGCATCCTTGGACTATTACATCTCAGGGGTGTACATAATTTTTCACATAGGTCTAATATTTTTATGTAAACTATTTCTAAATCTTTCCTTCTCATGATAGTCTATCAGACTGCAACTGGCCACATATTCTTTCCTAATCTAATTATTTCCTGTAAACTGGATAATTGCTGAAAAATCTGATCTTATTATAATCCAGAAAAATAAAATCTATGGTTCAATCTCAAATGCCAAGTGCTGAAATACAAGGTCAGTAAGCAAGAGGAGGGGTCAACATTTTGTGAAAGGATTTAAAAATTATGATAGAAATAAAACATATCTCAGATTTAAAATGCCACCATTCTTTATGGATGAAAGTAAAGTGGGAGTAATACCCTTATAATTACTTTAATCATATTTTATTTGGTAAGACTGATAATAGTTTGAGCAGATAGCCAAACATGCCTCAGTAATTGACATTGATGAATAATAATGGTGAAGAAGGGAATAGTGAAAGCATAATAAGTAATTCACATCAAAAATAGATAGGTAGAATTAATAATAAATTTATAATGGTAATGACAGGAGTTCTTATAAAGTCCTTCTTCTCAGGTTAAAAATAAGTAAGTGCTGAGACTTCTGGGAAGATGGCTGAGTAGGAGGACCAGTAATACAATAACAGTAGGGAACTTTAACATCCCACTTACCTCAATGAATAGATCATTCAGACCAAGAATCAACAAAAAATATGGCTTTGAATGACATACTGGACCAGATAACAAATATATTCAGACCATTCCATCCCCAAACAAGAGAATATACATTCTTTACAAGTGCACATGGAAAATTCTCCAGAATGGATCATATACGAGGCCATAAAACAAATCATAATACATTCAAAAGGATTGAAATTATATCATACATCTTTATCAACCACATTGGCGTGAAACTGGAAATCAATCACAAGAAAAAATGTGGAAAGGACACAATACATGGAGGTTAAACAACATGCTACTAAACAATGGATGGATCAACCATGAAATCAAAGAGGAAATAAAAAAGAAAACATATGGAGAGAAACGAAAATGAATTACATCAGTCCAAAATTTGGGGGACGCAGAAAAAGCTGTTCTAACGGGAAGATTGTAGCAATACAAGTCTACATCAAAAAGCAAGAACAATCTCAAATAAACAACATAGTCTTCTAACTAAAGAAGCTATAAAAAGAAGACTAAACCAAGCCCAAAGGCAGGAGAAGAAAGGAAATCATAAAAACTAGAGCAGAAATAATTGAAATAGGGATCAAAACAAACAAACAAAAACAGTAGAAACATGAAATTACTGAAGCTGAAACAGAAAGAAATAAGAAAGTTGAACACACCAATAACCAGACATTGAATCAGTAATAACACTCCCAACAAACAAAATTCCAGGACTAGATGGCTTCACAGATGGATTCTGTCAAAAATTTAAAGGATACTTAATACCTATTCTCCTCAAGGTATTCCAAAACAAAGAAGAGGAAGGAAAACTTCCAAATTCACTCTACAAGGCCAGCATCACCCTGATATAAAACCAGATGAAGACACTACAAAAGAAGAAAACTAATGTCTCTGATGAGCATAGATGCAAAAATCCTCAACAAAATATTAGCAAACCAAATCCAACAGTATATAAAAAAATCATTTACCACAATCAAATGGTGATAAATCACATTAACAAGAAAAAAGATTAAAAAAAAAAAAAACATATGGTTATCTCAATAGACTCAGAAAAAGAATTTGACAAAGTAGAATACCCATCAATGAAAAAAAAAAAATAGTGAATAAAAATCTCAACAGAGTAGATTTAGGGGAAACATACCTGAATGCAGTAAAAGCCATATATGAAAAACCCACAGCTAACATCATACTTAACGATGAAAAACTGGGAACTTTTTCTTTAAGATCTGGAATAAGACAAGGATGTCCAGTCTCCTCACTTTTATTTAATATAGTACTAGAAGTCCTAGCCACAGCATCAGACAAGAAAAAGAAATAAAAGACATCCAAATTGGTAAAGAAAAAGTAAAACTTTCACTATTTGCAGATGACATGATACTATATATGGAATATCTTAAAGACTCCACACAAAAGTGACTAGAACTGACAGATGAATTCAATAAAGTCACAGAATACAAAATACAGAAATCTGTTGCGTTTCTATACACTAATAAAGAAGTAGCAGAAAGAGAGGTTAAGAAAACAATCCCATCTACAATTGCACCAAAAATAATAAAATACCTAGTAACAAACTTAGCCACGGAGGCCAAAGACCTACTCTGAAAAGTATAAAACACTGATAAAAGAAACTGAAAATGACAGAAACATATGGAAAAATATTCCATGATCCTGGATAGGAAGAACAAATATTGTTAAAATATCCATACTACCCAAAGCGATCTACAGATTTAATGCAATCTCTATTAAAATGCCACCAGCATTTTTCACAGAGCTAGAATAAATAATCCTAAAATTTGCATGGAATTACAAAGACCCCAAATAACCAAAACAAACTTGAAAAAGAAGAACAAAGCTGGAGTGAACACAATTCCAGATTTCAAAATATAATACAAAGCTGTAGTAATCAAAACAGGATGGCACTGGCACAAAAACAGACACATAGATCAACAGAACAGAATACAGTCCAGAAATAAACCCACATTTATATTGTCAGTCAATATATGACAAAAGAGGCAAGAATATACACTGGGCAATAAACAATCTTTTCAATAAATGGTTTTGGGAAAACTAGACAGCTATAAGCAAAAGAATGAAACTGGACCACTTTCTTAAACCATACACAAAAATAAACTCAAAGTAAATTAGAGACCTAAATGTGAGACCTGAAACCATAAATTTCCTAAAACAAAACATAAGCAATAATTTTCATGATATTGGTCATAGAAATGGCCAATATTTTTCTAGATATATCTCCTCTAGCAAGAGAAACAAAAGCAAAATGAAACTATTAGGACTACATCACATTAAAAAACTTTTGCACAGGGAAGGAAACCATCAACAAAGCAAAAAGGCAATCTACTGAATGGGAGAAGATATTTGCAAATGATAAATCTGATAAGGGTAAAGACTTTGTACAAGTCAACATACACACACAAAAACACAAATAATCCAATAAAAATGGGCAGTTTATAGGATGGAGCCTCATTTCAGATTCTGCACTGACAGCATGGAAACTGCTTGGGATTCTCTCTCTCTGCCCTGCTCTCTCTCTCTCTCTCTCTCTCTCTCAAAATAAACATTTAAAAAATAAGTCAAGGGGCGCCTGGGTGGCTCAGTCGGTTAAGCGTCTGACTTCAGCTCAGGTCAGGATCTCGCAGTCCGTGAGTTCGAGCCCCGCGTCGGTCTCTGGGCTGATGGCTCAGAGCCTGGAGCCTGCTTCTGATTCTGTGTCTCCCTCTCTCTCTGCCCCTCCCCCGTTCATGCTCTGTCTCTCTCTGTCTCAAAAATAAATAAACGTTAAAAAAAAAAATTAAAAAATAAGTCAATATCCTAGTCAATATCCTTTATTTTTATTTCAGGTTTTTATCTAAATTCTAGTTGATTAATATCCCAGATGTAATTTGATAACATTTTTTTAATTTTTAAGTTTCTTTATTTGAGAGAGAAAGAATGAGTGGGGAGGGACAGAGAGAGGGGGAGAGAGAAAAGCCCAATTAAGCTGTGCACGGTCAGTGGAGAGCCCAATGCATGGCTCAAACTCAGGAACCTCAAGATTGTGATCTGAGCTGAAGTTGGGCACTCACCCTCTGACCACCCAGGCACCCATCCCAGGTGTAATTTTAAATGGAAAATAAAAAGCAGATCAAAATCCATTTATAAGTTTATTTTAAAAAATAACAGAATCTTTTAAGTCAAAATGGAAAGGGAGAAATTGGTTGGAAGAATTATTATCTAGATCTTTATGTGACAAATTGTAAAAAGCTACTATATTATTTTAATGTGTTTCCAGTATAAAACTACTATAAATTTCAATATATTTTAAATGAAGAAAATAATATATAAAAGATCTGTGTGAATTGTATAGATTTATACATCAAATCACAACAAAAATAAAAAAAGAATATTACTCTGGATTCTATTTTATTTTTTTTTTTGTAATTTTTCAATGTTTATTTTTGAGAGAGAGAATGAGAGAGAGCATGAGCAAGGGAGGGGCAGAGAGAGAGGGAGACACAGAACTGGAAGTGGCCTCCACGTTCCACGTTGTCAGCACAGAGCCCAATGTAGGGCTCGAACTCATGAACTGTGAGATCATGACCTGAGCCAAAGACAGAGGCTTTACCAATTGAGTCACCCAGGCCCCCCATGGATTCTATTTTAATGAATTCTCATGTAAAAGTATGTAGATATATAATTTCATGTCCAAACTTTAGAAATTTTTAGGCTTGTATATATCTGATAAATTATCTTCAATAACTTTTTGTCACTTAATTCAGTCATATAATGGACTCTTTTGGAACGTTGTAAATTTATTTCTTTATTACTGTGTTTCATGTTGGTTTTTGGTTACAATGTAAGATTAGAGGAATTAGAATATTTAACTAGTGTAATGGTGAATTTTATACATCAACTTGGAGGATATTTTTGGATGAAATTAGCATTTAAATCCATGAACTTTTGTTAAAGCAGATTGCTGTCCATAATGTGAGTAGGCCTCATTCAATTAGTTGAAGACCTTAATAGAAAACAAACAAACAAACAAACAAACAAACAAACAAAATCTCCCTGAGCAAGTGAGACTCCCCTAGCAGACTTCTTTAGGACAGAAACTGTGCCATCAATTCTCCTGGGCCTCTAGGTTGCAGACCCATTTTACAGATGTGGACTTGCCAGCCTCCAAAATCAAATGAGCCAATACTTAAATAAATTTCTTTGTATATATTCATATATACATTTCCTGTTGGTTCTCTAGTTTCTCTGGAGAAACTGATGAATACATCTAGCTTAAAATTGAGTTATTAAGCTATCTGATAAAAGTTAGGAAATTATCACAGTGATTTTCATATAATTATCTTACATCTCATTCTGGTCTCATTTTTTGTACGAATATTGTATTCCAAACAGCCATTCCTACATAACTAAATTAGGATTTAGTGCAAGGATATTCTAACGTTCTTTCATTTGTCATGGGGATGCTCCTCAATAAAATTATATCTAATATGCATGTGTTTGTCTAGAGTCAAATAAAAGGAGACAATATCAGGGAATTAAAAATATCTCAAATATTACTTTTAGCCTTCTCCTTTATTACCTTTCCCTAAGACTGGACATAGGTCTCTTAATGAAATTATTAAAGCTGTTAACTCAATTAAAAAATATATTTTTAATGTGAATAGCATTTGTCCATATGGTCTCACAAGTTCATTTATTAAATAAAATTGTAAATTATATTTGTATAACTTCATGAGTCTCATTATAAACTAAACCTGATGAAGTCATAAGGGACCAGAATACTGGTCTCCAGTGATAGTCTTTGAAGGCAAATAACATGACAAATCAATACATATTAATCAATCAATTAATTAAAAATGAAACATCTCAGGGCGCCTGGGTGGCTGGGTCGGTTAAGCATCGGACTTCGGCTCAGGTTATGATCTCACGGTCCGTGAGTTCGAGCCCCGCGTCGGGCTCTGTGCTGACCGCTCAGAGCCTGGAGCCTGTTTCAGATTCAGTGTCTCCTCCTCTCTCTGTCCCTCCCCTGTTCATGCTCTGTCTCTCTCTGTCTCAAAAAGAAATAAACGTTTAAAAAACAAAAAAGAAGCATCCCTTGGGGCACCTGGGTGGCTCAGTAGGTTAAGCAACAGACCCAGTTTCAGCTCAGGTCATGATCTTGCAGTTTTGTGAGTTCAAGCCCAGCATTGGGCTCTGTGCTGGCAGCAAGGAGCCTGCTTGGGATTCTGTCTCCCTCTCTCTCTGCCCCTCCCGCACTTGCACTTTCTCTATCTCCCTCAGAATAAATAAATAAACTTAAAAAAAAAGGAAACATCCCTTTGTCTTATAAGTAGAACTAATGGTATATCAGGAACTCTGACACTATATATATGCAACATATATATATATATATATATATATATATATATATATGGAAACTGCAACATATATATATATGTATATATATATATATATATATATATATATATATATATATATCAAACTGTTCAAAAACTCTGAGAGTGGTACTCAGCAATTTCTGTTTTTAAAAGCCTTCCGAGTGATTCTGATACATGCTAAAATTAAAAAACATTGGCTAGTACAATCATTAAAAATAAAACAATGAGCTATCTGAGAAGTGGTGATTGAACATAAATGGAATTATAAAAAATAATCAATTCATCCAATAGAAGGCAAGAAAAGATAAAAAGAGGGAACATGAAAAGATACAGATACAAAACATTTAATAGAGGATAGGTTTAAACATTATCATTTTGATAACGAATTCAAAGTAAATTACCTAAATGTTCTAATTATAAGACAGAGTTTGTGAAACTGGATAAAATGGCAACATTCAATTAAATGGTGCCTGGAAGAATAGTACTATTAAAATGAGCATAAATATTTATTTATTATAATATATAGTATATAAATATAAGATATATATTTTGAAATATAAGAAGTGTATGTGGGTTAAAAGCAAAAAGGACGGGAAAAAAAGATGTACTGCAAAATGCCACCTGTAGTGGTTAAATTAACATCAGATAAGGTAGATTTCAGAACAATGAATACTATAATGAGTAAAGAAGGACATTACATATTTATGGTGTCAATTAACTAAGAAAACAACAGTTTTAAATGTGTATGCACTTAGTAAAGAACTTCAAAATACTTGAAGCAACAATTTGTAAGCCAGATGAAGAAATAGACAAAACCATGAGCAGAACTGGAGAGTTCACCATTCTTCTTTCAATATTAAATACGTAGATAGGAAATCAGAAAGCATATAAACTACTTGATCAGTGCTACCCAACACCTTGACCTAATTTGTATTGGACCTACATGACTGAGGAGGGAAATACACATTTTTTTCCAGTGCACATAAAACATTCACTAAATTAGAATCCTTGGCCATAAAAATATGCTAAATAAATTTTTAAGGACTGTTACCATACAAAGTATATTCCCTGACTGTAGTGAAATTTAACTTAATATAACTGGAGGATATCTGGAAAGCTTTCCAACTATTTGGAGACTAAACAACGCGCTTCTAAATAACCTAAGGTAAAAAGAAATCTGAAACAAAATTTGGAAACATTTTGAACTTAATAAAAATAAGAGCCTAACACATCAAAATTTGGAAGAAACAACAAAAACAGTGCTTACCAGGAAATGAATATCATAAGATACTTTTATTGGAGAAGAAGAAAGTTTTTGAATCAATTATCTGAGCTTCTACGTTAAGAAACTGGGGTGGGGTTGGGGGGAAAGTGCAGATAATACATTGCAGAAGTTCTTGGAAAAAAAATTGCTCATAAATTTAGATCACAAGACAACATCCTTCCCTTTGTCCCTTTGAACCTTTTCTGTTATTCTTCTCTCAAACATAAGCAAATGCATATCATATCAAAACATACAAAACCTCTGGTTTTTGCAAATAAAATTTTAGATTCTAAAACTTATTTCTAATAAGACATAGCGAGCAAATTTTGGATTTAGAAAAGAAAAATATCTGTTTTCTTCATTTATGTCATTTCAATATAACAAAACTAAATCTCAATGCACTTCACATGTTCCTGGGTGATGTATAAAAGGGTCAAGTAATGAGGAAGTATTAGAAGAAAAGCACACTGACAGATATCTCAAGATAAATTCTTAACTCGCAAAATACCATATTTTTAAATGCACTTTGAAATGGTATGGCCTGAGCTACACATTATACCAATGATTCACATATAAACTAAATACATAATGTCTTTTTAAAAAATCTCATACAAGTGCTAAACAGTATCTCTGCCATCATTTACTTGTACCTAAAAGGTTTTGACCCAGGAGAGGATTTTACACTTAACCCTATATAACTTCATCTTTTTTAGATTTACCTCATTGCTAATAGTTTTAGTGTTTATTACAAATTCTGACTCTGACACTGTTAGGGCTGCCGTAACAAAGTACCAAAACTGGGTGTCTCAAACAACAGAAAGTTATTGTCTCAGATTTGGAGGCTGGAAGTTCCAGATCAAAGTTTGAGTAAGATTGGTTCCTTACTGGGGGCTGTGAGGGAGAATGTGTCCCATGCCTCTGGTACTTGGCTGGCAATCTTTGGTTTCTGGTTCATCACTCTCATCTCTGCCTTCAGTGTCACATGGTCATCTCCCATGTGTTTGTCCACATTTCTTCTTTTTATAAGGACACCAGTCATACTGGATAAAGGGCCAGGCTACTCCAGTATGACCTCATCTTAACTACTCACATCTGCTAGGATGCTGCTTCCAAATAAGGTCACATTCTGAGGTACTGAGGGTTAAGACCTCATCTGAGTGTTAGTGGGACAGAATTCAACCCATAAGAGAAAACAAACATACTTCTTTTTCTTACATCTTCCTTTTATCTTATTATATAATACCTTTTTGATGGCCTTCCATTGCAATTTGAATAAAACCCAGCACACCAAAAACCCTGTATCATTTTACCCCTGCCAATATCTCCACTCTTTGCTCTTCATGTTCCATTTATACTTTCTCTTAAATTTTTCTGACCTGGTGATCCTGGCAGCAGAAAAGCTTTACATTCCTATTTTCTCTGTTTAAAATACTCTGTCCTATGCAGGCATCTCCTTATTCACTTAGCTAAAACTACCTATCTTCTAGACACATCATAAATTATTGCTAGCTCATGCAAACATTTCCTATGTCTAAACCCTAGTCCAAGTTAGCCTTTTCTTTTAATTTTCTCCTTCTCTCTCTCTTTCTCACTCTCTTTTTAAATTTTATGTTAAGAGTGAGAGAAAGTGTGAGTGTGAGGGGCAGGGAGAGAGAGAGAGAATCTTCAGCAAGTTCCATGCCCAGCACGGAGCCTAGGCAGGGCTCGATCCCACGACTATGAGATCACGACCTGAGCTGAAATCAAGAGTTGGATGCGTAACTGACTGAGACACCCAGGCACCCCTGAGTTAGCATTTTCACATGTATGGTGTAGTATATACTTTTATGAGCATAAGACACACTTGAAATTGTGTATATTATGTCTTCTGCTGATTGTAAGTTGCATGAGAGCAAGAAACATGCCTGTTTGCTCATAAGTCTATTCACAATGCATGATAACAATGAATTTGCCACTTGGTTAATGCTCAAAAATCAATTGCATGTATATGACAGGAGTCATATAGTCCAATAAACAGCCTACAGTGAGCTTGTTCAACCGGCTGCCAATCTACAAAATGGTATAATCATCACATTCATATTTCTTCCTTATGTCTAATAAACGCCATTAGACTTTAACAAATAATTTATGGCATCTGGATTCAACTAACATTAAGGATTGTCTGTGCCTTACAAATTTCTCTGCTCTACCAGAATCACAATCCTTAAAGAAAAAAAAAAAAAAAAGAAAGAAAGCAAGTATATTTAAGCCTAACATAGCTTGTTTGAAGTCAACCAATACTGACTCCTGGTGATTACTGTTTTTGTTTCAAATGCCCCTAAATCAGAACATAATAAATATTTGAGAAATGTATGTCTCACCCATGTTAAATTAGCCATTCTTTATTTTACAGAATGCATTTAGGTCTGTTTTTGACAACTAGTGCTGTGCATTTCAAATCGTTTTTTAAGGAAGATTCAAGCATTACAAAAAAATAGTTTGAAGGTAATTATAAGTTAACACCATTCCTGCGAGGT